>NC_087213.1:48854069-48909069 GCF_015104395.2 Macrobrachium nipponense | reverse complement strand
TAATATAATATACATATATATATCTATAATATATATATATATATATGTATAAATATATATATGTATATATATTTATATATATAATACATATATTGCATATAAATATATAATTATATATATTATAATATATATATATATATATATATATTTATATATATACCTATATATATACACCACACAACACACACACAAACACACACACACACATAAATATATATATATATATATATATATATATATATATATATACTATATATAAATATATATATATACTATATATATATATATATATATATATTGTATATATATATAATATGTATATATATATATGAATATATATATATATTATATATATATATATATATATATATATATATATATATATATATATATGTATATATAGGATTCAAGTATGGGGGGATGGTTATCATTATGGCTCGATAAAATTATCTTAAAGTCATCGTAGTTGATCTTGCATTTGCATAATTTTAAGACCACTCTCTTGAAACGATGGCAACAATAAAGAAACCCGATTGTTATCTCCCTGAAGAACCAAGCTTCTGGATTGCAGGGTGTGAATGGAAATAGACGTATGGAGGCAGCGGCGATGGTCTCTCTGGATGGGCTGGCATTGTTGGGGTCGAATGGACTGGCCGTCTCTGTGGTCACCAATGTAGTGAAGGAGTGCGTATGAGGAAGCATCTACAAACTTACTGATTTATTCAGACAACAAACAGATATGTCAATAGCTCTTGGAAGCGGAAATGTAGTGCCTGACAGCAGAGGATCAAAAACAGAGGTCCCACATTCACTTGTTTTTGATGACAGATGGAAATATACATATGAACTGATATGCACTTGGAGTTGTTGTGAGGAGATTAGCTGCCTTGTGCAATGAAGGTATGTGGGGTGAACATGGAACCCTAAAGTCTTACTTATGATAAGGACCTACACACTTATTTATATATTTTATATGGGCATCGCCAGTGTGTGTCAGCTCTGGAAGTGACCAGCACGTAAGGTAATCTGTAGCGACTCACCTGAGCTAATGTTAAACTTAATTTTTGCTGTTGGGTGATGGATTAAGTTAAAAATGTTCATTGTAAATAGTAGTGTATTTTTTGCATTAGGTTTAAGTATTTAGGGTTAGGCATTTAAGTGTACTGAATGTTTCTTGTTTCGCCAAATTAACTCTTTGAGGAACTTTAATTTATACTCTTTAATATAATATTTCAATATTCAAACCTAGTGTATTCTTAGTACCCCAACCCCCTTTTGTATACTATTTGGGTTGGCATTGCTTCACAAGTGGTTCCACCCTTTGAGTGGGTGTTAATAAATTTCCTGAGGTTTTGGCCACTTTAGAGTGGATAAAAGGATCTTTAAAAAACAGGTTATTAATGGTAACAACAAAATGAATTGTTGTACTATATTTACATACATACATACACACACACACACACACACACTCACACACACAGAAAGAGAGAGAGAGAGGTATTTTGTGCGTTCTAAACTTGTGTGCTGTTCAATATGAAATGGGCATGGAAAAATACCATCTGCAGTTACCCTTCTGCTCCTCAGTATCGTTTTATGAATATTTGCTTTTCTCATTTTGATTTTCTGAAGGCTCCGGGGTCAAAGCAGAAGCTCGAACACAAAAAGCTTACCTATGATATTTGTATAGATTAAAATCTTTTACACTGAGCTGGCTGAAAAACTATCGACATCTTACTGCCAATTAACTTAGGCACCGTGTGACAGATGGGTAGTGGGCCAAATTTATCAAATCAAGATAGATTGACGGATTAATTTACTTCTTAAAAGAAACTTCACAATAACCCTGAGACTTCTTCTATCCTAAATTGTAATTTTTTGCTTCAAAAGGAATTCCGAAAAAATCTCATTCTTTAGGAAATTCTTATTATATGTGATCTTTATCATGTCATAAATATTGCTGATAAGATGCATTTCCGAGTGTCAATTGTAGCAGTGATCATTACCTTACTTTGTTGAAGCAAAAAAGTTATAAAGCAGCTGCGAATGGCTTCCATAAAATTCCTACTGACTCTCTAGCACTAGCACTAGCATTCATGTCAAACCTTCCTGCTATACCAACAAATATACTTGACTATATTTTACGGGTTTTCCCTATATAACCGAGATATTCCAGTTTTGTAACAATCATGAACCTCGTGTCAAAATAAAAGGGTTTGCAGCTTTATACCAAATGGATAGCCATTTATAATTTACAATCTACCTATGAACAAACAGTACTAATATATCATTATGAGCTTCACCAACCTCTGTCTTTCTCTGAGCATGTTATATGGAAGTGATCTACTTTTAATTGAAAATTTTTGCCATCTGAACCAAGGGGAGACATATTAACAGAGATGAGATGTAATTTTTTTTACTGATGTCTTTGCATATATTGGTGGTTGTACAGAAAGGTTAATAGAATTTTTTTTCAATAAATATAGTACATGAAAAATTATACATGTTAGTTTAATAAAAAAAAATCGTCAACTTCCAGTTACTAGCATTTAGGGCTTAGGTGTTGGTTAGTTTTTTAGATTAAAAGTATATGCATAGTAAAGAAATTTGTGGTTGATTTTTCCGACGTGAGTCTTTGCTTACGATTTGTTCGTCATTACAAGATAATTTCCTTGTATTTCACCCATAACAACATAACCCCAAAGAAAAACAGATACTCAACTTAGTCAGACATTTGGCTGGCAGCAAACAGCACACAGAAGGATAGATAACTTATGTATGTTCTGTGCGAGCCAAGATTGTTATGTCTTTGCCAGTAACTGAAGATACCTCATCCCTTGTGCATTCTCAAAACATGACATCATCAAATAGGGATTTAGTTTTACCATAGACAAGCCCCTTCCCTATTTTAGTACTGCTTCTGATGTTAGTAGTAGATACTTAAAAAATTATTTGCAAGAAATAAAAAAAAAACAGGTTAGAAGTTACCATCATAAGTTGCATAATGAGAAAAAATATTCTGAGCTTATTCATTAAGGTGTTTCTTGAGATTTTCTGCTTTAACTTGAGTTATTTTATTTTATTTTGACGACTGTCGTTTGGTCACTGGCTTTTTGTCAAAAACTACACGGCTTTTTTTCAGAAGCTGAGAAAAATGACCATCGAGTATGTTTTTGTAAGCCAACTTCATTGTGGACGAGTAAAACTTTTTTCCCCCTCTCTCACAGATGTTGTAGTTCTTCATCACTCAACAAAGGTTCGTCACACTGGCTGGAAAAGCACAATGACGGGTCTCACCCTGTACCATTTTATGAACTTCCTGATCCGCATTTTTTTTTTCTCCTCGCACTACTAACGCAAACTTTAGGAGGTCCTGGAGGCGAAGGGGTGGTAATGGGAACATTTGTCTGTTGATCAGCAGGTGACAGCGAGGATGGTAGAAGATCTATTTCTTTGGCTTCAGCTTTAACCATTTCTATATGAGGTCACTGTTTCCTATCAACCTTCTTAACACTCCTCTGTCAAATGCATCCTGACTTCCTAACCTTTCCACCATGTGCCGTTAGCTATTTTACCCTTTCATGTGAACTTTGTCCTTCACCTTTTTCACCTTCCCTCCACCTCTATGCTTAAAGTTCTTTTTCACAAACGATTACTTCTCACCAAATAACGAGACCAAACCCCTGTAGTCTTCTTTCCTGGTCATTCTTCGATACTTCCTCTATCTTGACTGTTCCTCTGGTACATTCATTGCTGGTCTTGTCGCCTTTTGTGACTCCACACATCCATCCCGACTTCCTCATCTCTGTCCCGACCGTTAACCATCAGACGCATGTATTCTTCTTGCCTTGGTACACGCTCATATGTTTTTCTCTATACTTCTTCATAGTTTGTCCTAGAGCACTTATAGCATCTACTGTACTCCTCCTTGGCAAGAACACGAGGTGTTCCTCGCTTATTATGGTTCATCTCCTCAGATTTGTTCTTAAATAATTCTTTCATTATCTTTATTTTATCTAAAGACCCCTTTACTTCTTGTCCACTGATATCCGTAACTACTATTACTTGTGGCTGTCCTTATCTGCTGTTCTTCTGAGGGTTTCTTCATTTGATAACTTTTCAATAAATTTCTTCCATCTTGCTCTTATATTTTTCACCTTTAACAGAATTTTTCTATATTCACCTTTTATTTGCTTGATGTGCGTCAGATCTTTAGTCGTTTCATCTCTAATTTTTGCTATACCATATACATAAACTTTTGCCCTTCTCGTGTCTCCATTTTCTCATTCGTTCATTCATTATACTTGCATTTGCCTTTGCTACAGCCTTTTTGCTTTTATCCAATCCATTTTATATTCTTCGGAGTCATTTCGATAATAAGCTATCCTTGCCTCCTGTTTCCTTATGATTTTTTTCCTGCGTATCATGATTCCACCTATAGCTCTGATGGAGGGATACCATACATCTATTTTCTCTCCATTTTTTGGTTTATAATTAGCGCTTCCTCCTTTCATGACTTTTTCTAAAAGTTTGATACCACGCTTTCTTTTCCTTGGCATGTTTGCGAAAAGAAATATCAAAGAATATTAATGAGAATTCGCAAAACAAACAAAGCAATAAAAAAGTGTAAATACGTGTGAGCTGTCAAACAACGTGATCACCTTCAGTTCTGTTTATCAATGATCACTACTCAGATTGAATTTTTAGTTATAAATTTTTTGCTAGTACAAAGAATATATCGTAAAATCCAGATACAAAAGGAAAGATCCCATGAATATACTGACCACGTGTTATAGACGCTATTTGTAAGAGATATTTTTCACTTAGAATATATTTTCAAACATTATATGGAATTTTCTAGTCACACCAAGAACTTTCATCTTCTTCTCACTTTGAGTTTCAGCATTCTCTTTGATTAGTCCTCCAATCAGGTAGGTTTTAAGGGAGACAACATTGAACGTGGTGTCATTAATTTTTCATATTTCGTCAGGTTCATAAGACCAATAGCGAGACACGATATAAGTTAGCGGCGAAGAGGGTAAAGAATTTTTATACGGTTTTCTTCCTATATTAGAATATTAATGATATTTGTTGTAGGAGGTTTAGACTTTTCTAACTTTGTAGCGTGATCTAGTAAACAGTGGCGTTCACCATCTTCTCTATTCATTAGTTTAATTAAAAGTGGACGGCCATCAGACTGGCCCAACTCTTTAAGTTCCGAGAACAGCTAGCTAATAGAAGTTAAATGTGACTGCAAGAGGAGTATTGTATCTGATATAATAAACAAAATATCCCGTCACAACGACGCTAATCAAGTCTCAAAAATAATACCCGATATAGTAATAAGCTTCTCAAAAAAATAAAATAACTATTGCAGTTTCCTCCGCTTGAGAGAGAGAGAGAGAGAGAGAGAGAGTGAGAGAGAGAGAATTTATACACACAAAATGTACAATACAGAAATCAAATAAATATGTCAGATGCTTCAATATTTCAACTTTGAGAACTGATTGTTCTGCCCTTGACAGATACCAAACAAGAAGAAATACAACCCTAGGGTAGAGATCAAACTGCAATTCCTCTGAGGTTATACTTATGAAGACAAATAGGGAGAAACCGTACTCCCAGTCCCTTTTAAGGATAGATGCTAGAGGATGGAGACAGAGTCCTTGAAAGAGAGAGAGAGAGAGAGAGAGAGAGAGAGAGAGAGAGAGAGAGAGAGAGAGAATTATGGGACACGACATGTCTGGTTATTAGGTTTTCCCATTTCTAATATCGCTAATAATTTCGTCACTCAATTTATTGACCTTGACAGAAAAATCTAAGGAAGCAATGGAAGCCCCAAGCACAGACACAATGAAAGGAGGCATCAGCAATGTACAATATTATACAAATAGTACGGATTCCTAACTGTAGGCTGGTAAGCAACTGCCCGAGACGCACATGACCAGGACGCAAACGTCCATTCACAATAGAATTTATATTGAATATTTCAGGGCATTTTAATGGCCTGGCCAACATCAATCGCTTTGTTTACTGTTGCTCTGTAATCTCTGAAAATGAGAACTGTTCGATATGCTTAGCATGCATGTTCTGGGTGTAGCTCATTTACTGTGAGTTACTTTAGATATGATCCCTTGTTCTTTCATTACATCTAGCTTTTGCTCAATTTTTCTCGTATGGCCTAAAGAACTCATCTTGCCCAAGAAAAGAAAAAAAATCTGAGAACTTTATCTTCAATTTGGAAATGGTTTTGAAATTCATGACTTTTATGGCTGAAAACTCATATTGCTATGTATTTAAAAATGTTCTGCCAATCTAAATTCAGATGAGTTAGCTATTCTCTGCCCTGTAACGAAGGCTTATCGCCGTCAACTGTCAAGAGAAATCTGAAATTCTCCTTTTTAACTACACTATTACCATTACTAGCTGAGTGTCTCCAGGGAATTATCTACATATATATATATATTTTTTTTTTTTTTGATAGCAGAAATATAATTTATCATGTTTGCTTAAATTTCACTTGTACACAACTGTTGGTATAGAAACAAATTAACTAAAATTCTAAAAAAAACATAAAAGAGAAAAACCTTTGAAAAAGAAGTAATAAATGGCACAAGGCATCCAATACACATAGAGCAGAGAGAAATTTACGAGAGAGAGAGAGAGAGAGAGAGAGAGAGAGAGAGAGAGAGAGAGAGACGTTAAATGAACCTACATCATACATTCATAATACAATTAGAACGCCTACTTTAACAACCGCTCCACTGGTAACCTATGACCTCATTCACAAAAAAAAAAAAAAAAAAAAAAAAGTTCACTACCGGACGATATGGGTGCCTTAAGGAAAAAACCACCTGTGGCAATGTACTGGCACTTGTTGACATAGGTCACGTTAACTACTGAGCTTTTGACAGGAAAATTAATTATGTAGTTGGAAGTAAGTGAGGTTGGATGCACAACCACGAGTGAAAATAAGAGCTGCTGACAAGGTTCTAAGTATACTTTGTACAGCTAAACATTCCCAAAACTGTCGTTGGGCAGTGCTCTCTCTTGTCAGTTCTTTTACAATTCAAAGAAAGTAAAATCGAACATTTCGTAAAATCCCCCCAAAATATAGATTCTTACAATTGCCTCTAGTGTAGGCAAATAAATAGTTTGACTGCACGGTTTTCTATTCAACATAAATATCATTTTTGTAAGAAAAGAAATGTTAAAAAAGAAATAAAATAAAAAAAAATTAAAGACACCCAAAAAGGAACAATATCTACATTAAGAAAAAAAAGAAAAAGAAAGGTGGGTTTGTAGGTAATGCTCGACTGAGCAAACAACCTGATATGTGAGCCCTTCAAAAGAAACAAAAGACGGCGCATAAAAGTAAAAGATGTATCGATCGCTGTTTTATGACAAAGAGAGAAAAAGTTAGGTATAAAACCTACACAGATATGAGGGTGATGTCTGCGTTGTGTGTCGACGTGCGTATGCACTCCAAGAACTATAGTTATTTGTTCGTCAAGCCATGAAATTCTCTCTCTCTCTCTCTCTCTCTCCACACACACACACACACACACACACAAACTCACTAAATGCCAGTAAGGATTTTACTTTCAGATCTCATGAACGACTGCGATGCAACCGGATAAGTAAATATCCGCATCGACTTTAGAACATTTATTAAACATCGGTAAACACAACAGAACCACCGACTGAACTCTTTCACTTCCGGATTGCTTAGCATTTGTGGATGTGTTTTTTCCCGAGACGAGAAGTTAAGAGTTTATTGCGAGGAGCTATTGTATTTACATTTGCAGTAAAACTTAATCTTGAAATTTTGGAAATTTTTCAGTGTCATACTGTCCCGAGATTCTCATCCCTTATTGTTGAGTGATGTATATTAAGCACAAGAAACGAGGTAATGAACTAATTTATAACTGGAACAGGGACAGGAATGCTTCAGCACTTTTTTTTTCTTATGTACACACACACACACACGCATACACACACAGCCATCCACCCACCCACACACACACATATATATGCGCGTGCGTGTGTAGCATATCGGCCATTCCCAAAGCCAACCTTTCACTGAGGAATCAAACATGAATCCACTGTGCATGTATCTTCAATAAAAAACAGGCTTGTCGGCAGCCGCTCCATACATGTGCGCATAAAGCTCTTCAGAATGCGATCAAACCTTTTACCCAAACTGCGCTGTTCATCTCTGTCTTACACGCACTCACGAAATTCTTGGCTAAATAACTACATTCAGTTGCCTCCTTCACGGCGCGCGTCTGTCTAGAACATTCTAGGTACTTCTCTCTTCCTCCCTACATAAGTTTCAGAATTAGGTAGTATTTTACGTAGATAGTCTTGCGGTTTCCACTCTGCCCATAGAAGACCAAATCATCGCAGAGCGCGGATCCATCTTCTCACAGACGCTATAATTTTATCAAATCTATCATCTATCTATTTGTTCAGCATTTCAGTTCGTACACACATATACTGAGCAAAATCGATTTATTCGCATTCAGTATCCATACTTCACTGTCATGAAGGTAAGTTGGTTTGTTAATCCCATCAACCTCTCTCATCTTAATTAGTCTCTACAAACATACCAATTCTCTTTCTCAATTTCGGTGCACACCGTTCGCTATTATAAACGAAATGTAGTAACCCATTTACCAGAATCTGTCGAATAGGGAAATAACCTCTAATTCTGAACCAATAACGTTTTTAATAAAATATCAAATATTTCTTTCTTCTGTGTTAAAGTAAGTATAAAATCTAATAAAAGGAGAATGATTTTGTCATAAAAATAAATATATACTTTACTATGCTGAATTTTAAGCTCTTTCACAACAACCTACGGTTGTTTTAAAAGTAACGCGAATATCCTATCATTTGAGTTATGTTTTATTTATATAAAAACTGGCCCTATCCATATCTAGAGACAGACCGATCTCAGGCGGTACTGAAGGAACTGAAATGACCAGAAGCACTTTAGGTTCAATTATCCTGCTACTTTCAATACCCAACAGCCTTATGTCTTCGAGGTCTGCAGCGAGGAGGCATTCGCGCACGCGTTGGAGGCGCCTGTTCTCTTTTATTGTTCGAGAATCTCCCAGGTGTGTTATTAGAACTCTACACGCGCCGTTGCGTCTCTAGAAACGCCGCGTATTATAATGTAATCGTCTAGATCCTTCTAAAAAGTTCCTGTCGGAGACGACGTTCGCTGGTAGGCTCCGTCCTTTTCAGCCCCGCCCCGCGGGTCGCCGTATATAATATATATATATATATATGATATATATATATATAAGATATATATATATATATATATATATATATATGTGTGTGTGTGTGTCCCGAGGAAGTAGGTGAGAGGAGATCATCAGAGAAGAAAGAAGAGACTAAGAATAAGAGAGGAAGAAGACGCACGAGAGAGTGTGATTGGAATCGAGTCAAGTCGTCCACAGACGGAGAGATATTTCGACGTAGAGCAACCTTTCATAGAAGAAACGTCCTACAAGTGGTTTTGTGGAGTAACCTGCCCTTCGAGTATCAAGAATAGACATTGCTTTCTGCAGTACAGAGTCAAGAAGACGTCTGAAGCCATCGCTTCGAGCATTGATTTTCGACAGCTGTAAAACTGGCCAGCAAGTATTTCATTACCTCACTGTTTCCCCAGTTCACGTATTGTAAGATTTTACTTTTGTTATGTTAATAGGAGGAACTATTCTGCATTTACCTTTGTTAGAAAGCTTGTAAATAAACCTTTGTCCTGTTTGTGTTTCTTTCTATATTCGTATCCCCAGTTTCAACTGTTGGGGTTGAATCTTTTTGTTTATTATAGTAATTAAGAACCTGAAGCAGACTTCGGTGTCCGTGACACCTTATCAACATTGAGTACTACATGTTAACCTATTACTTCATCTTCTATCTGTCAGAAAAATGACAGGTATGAATCAATACAGCTATCAGTGATTGTGGACGGCTGCAACATTTTCAAAGGAATTAAGAAATATTTCGAAGTGGACTTGAATTTTCAAAAATTTTTAATGATAGAGCCATTCACGGTTCTGTGGAATACTTTACTTATTTTATTATTATTTGCTCTCTCTCTCTCTCTCTCTCTCTCTCTCTCTCTCTCTCTCTCTCTCTCTCTATATATATCATATAATATATATAATCATATATCTATATTATTAGATATAATTTATAGATTATATATACATATACATACACACACACACATATATATATATATATATATATATATATATATATATATATATATATATATATATATATATATATATATATATATATATATATAATCCACCCAATACGAGGTTGAGGACAGGAAAATAGGCAAAAACAGCTCAACAGATCGCATTTCTTAATTGCTGCCAACGTTTCAAGGCTAAAAAAAAGAGGAAAACCTAAAAATATATAAGTTACAAACATATTCAGCAGGATTTACATAAATTGTCGCATACAAATCATCACACAAAATGCATTAAAGACTATATATATATATATATATATATATATATATATATATATATATATATATATATATATATATATGGTATATATATATATATATATATATATATATATATATATATATTGGTGGGGGAAAATATCTCAATGAGCTATTTGAAAAAAAATACGCGAATGATCCATAGAACATTTGAATAATTGAATATAAGTATTGCAAATAAGATAAATAAATGCCGAGTAAAGATAGAAAGGTTTAAATATTTGTTTATCAAACACAATATATTTTACTTCTTATAATTCCATTTTCAGCATGTTAGAAAGAAACGAGAAATAAACAAAATAAGCCATTCGAAACCACATCTTGTTTACACTGCTTAATTACTGGAAAGCTTTACGCGAGTCGGAAAAGAATAACTTTAAATGTGCATCTAAAACTAAAGATTACCATTGTTAGTTGATTAAAAAAACCTTTAGCATGAAAAAAAAATGAAAATTTATAAAAGAGGGACATGTTTAAAAATACAACTGGTAAGACGGTGATTTTGAAACAGGGAAACCTTAAAAAATAAAATAAATAAATGAATAAAAACTAAATAAATACATAAATTCCTCAGTATATCAAATGGTATTTGCAATTTAAAATAGTGAATGATCAGGGTACCAGCAACAATGCATTTAAGCTGAGGAGACTTTCAGAAGTAATATTCTTTCATAAAGGGAAGGGACTGAAGACGAGAGGTACACGAGAGTTGTTTACGTTTGCCCGTGCGCGTGTGTGTGTGTGTGTGTTTGTGAGCGTGAGTGGGAAGTAAGTCACCATAATTCAAAATACTGAGGTGCCAGATGGAACAAAATTATCACTGACGTTCACCGTACCTTATTTCTTCAAGGAACGACCAATATTCAATCCTTAGTGAAAATAGGAGGGATATTTGACGGTATGAACCTAGAATTCTGGTACGATAGTTCGTCGTACTAGTATATGAACATGGCGGGAGGCAAGTATAAAAAAAAAAAAACCTGCATATGTTGGAAAAATTCAGTGAGTTAAAGAAACTTTGTTAAAATATATGGATGTTAAGTTCTAAATTTTTAAATTCAACATAAACAAAAACATGCACAAAATGAAAGAAGCTTATAAACAGAAAATAAATAAATAAATAAATAAATAATATATAACAAATAAATAAATAAGCTGAATTCCACGAACATCAATTTATTATGCTAAAAATGCAGCAGCTAGTCAGGGCTAATGATAGAGTAGCTTTATATACTTTACTGTTAAACTCACTTCCCCATCTTTAGTGGTATTTTTTGGAGTTCTCTTCTTTCACCTATTCCTATCACCCTTTACATCAATGACTGTCTCTAGTATACTTGTTCATCCGTTCTTTTTTATCTGATTTCTGCTTTTTTTCTCTAATTCTTAACATATTCCCACTTTGTGTTATCCTTATGAAAACCCGTTCTCTTTCTGCCTCAAAACCTTGGAGTTCAGTAAATAACATGGGTAGAAAACCAGTCTTTACAACAATAACTAAATCCCTACACGCACCTACACACACATATCTCAAAGCACACACACACAAACGCACACAAACACACTATACATATATATATATATATATATATATATATATATATATATATATATATATATATATATATATATATTTATAAAATAACGAGCTACATATGTTCTTTATTATCTAATTCACTCTACCTCGGAATTAATATATTTTCATATATGTGTAACCAAAGGGAAATTTTTTGGCGATAAGAGATTTGCCGGCTCACGGGTGCGAACCATCGGCACCTTCAAATCCAGGACGACAGTGAAGTCTTAACCCATCCCGTCGTCCTGGATTTGAAGGTGTCGATGGTTCGCGACCGTGAGTCGGCAAATCTTTTATCGCCTAAAAATTCCCCTTTGGTTAAACATAAATGAAAATATATTAATTCCGAGGTAGAGCGAGTTAGACATTAAGATATTAAATTTGTAGCTCGATATATATATGAATCACGGTAATGTGATATGACGTATATACATATATATATATATATTATATATATATATATATATTATATATATATATATATATATATATATAATATATAACTGCACACTGGAAGGTTTTCTCGGGTATCATCGATTATAACATCAATTAATGTTTAAGTTACAACACACTCAAGTATCCTGTCAACCATAAGATTGTAAGGACGACATTCAGCCCAAATGTTCACCCTACCTTTGTAAATATCTTTTTTCCCATATGTATGTTCCCTCTCTTCCAGATACTAAATTGTAGAGCAATTCACGCCCTTTTCATCAATGTATATATCGTGTGAATCCATTTCCTCTATGTCAAACTACAGATGTATTTTCAGCTGTGAAGAAACACATTCGCAGTGGAGGGCTCTGCCCTTTTGTTTATATTGGTTCTTGCATGCGTGACTGACTCTATGTTACCATCTGCACGCCACCTTATGAACAGCCTCTCAGAGGAATAAAGTTAGTTTGATCTCCCACCTTGTCTCACAACTGGTGACCTTCCGGAGTAGGTGACTCAAGGGGTTTTGGCTTTCGCCATTAAGGGACTAATTACCGATGCTCACCCTTCAGAGAACCTTTAATGGACCCATATGGCATTTAGTCGAAGTTCTCAGGTACTCCTCAATGCCATTAGTGGACTGGAAACGGCACTTCCTCACAGAAGTGTTTTGGCATTTGATCTTACAGTTTGGCTTCCATTAACGACCCTCATTGACCGTAAGAGTGAGCTGATCAGACAATGGAGGACTCGGCTCAATCATATGACTTCTCCTGGCCTGTGCCGTCCGGAGCCTTGACACCTCAGCCTGTGGGACGATCCATACTCTCGCTAGGGACCTCCTTGATACCCATGCCCATGCCCCGAATGGTTGCACCCTTGGAGCCCTCCATCAAACTGCTGCCTGTCTCCAGACAGGACGTCGCAACCTGGCTATACCTGGCTGAGATCCAGTTCAAGATTCACAGCATCACCAGGGACGGTACCAAAGCAGACCTCATCGCTGAGGACTACAGTCATGCCCTCAATGACCCGACTGCTCTCGTAGCTGCCAACGGAAGCCCCATCCGCACTTATGGCATCAGGGCCCAGATCATCGCCTTCCTGGGCTGTACCTACAACTGGCCTTTTGTCCTCCCCGATGTATGAACTCCTTGGGGCGGACTTCCTTGCCCACCATGGCCTCTTGTTAGACATGGCCCGCCAATGCCTCCTCGACACTAAGACCTGCCTCTCCCACCCACTCACCACAGGACTGAGGGCGCCCACCATCTGCTCCATTCTTCCATACCACAGGTACACCTCCCTTCTACAAGGGTTCCTGGACATCTACTGCCCCGATCTTTGCCAGGTGGCAGGGGCTGTGCCCAAGCACAGTGTCTACCACTACATAGAGACCAAGGGCCCCCTGACCTACACCAAGTTCCGCCGCCTCCTGTCGAAGCTCCTACTGGAAGCCAAGACTGCGTTCAAGGAGATGGAGATGGGCATCTGTAAAAAAGCTGTGAAACGGGGGCATCCCCTCTCCATATGGTGAAGAAGGCAGGCAGTACATGGAGACCCTGTGGTAACTACCGGTGCCTGAACCTTATCACCGCCCCTCCATGGTGCCAAGGTCTTCTCCAAGATTGATCTGCTAAAGTCCTACTTTCAGGTTCCCGTCCATCCTGATGACATCCCGAAGACGGTGATCATCACGCCCTTTGAGTCCTTTGTGTTTGCCTTCACCTTCGGCCTGAGGAATGCCAGAGCCACCTTTCAACGCCTCATGGACAGCATTCTCAGTGACTTACATTTCTGCATCTGCTATGTGGAGGATATTCTCATATTTTCCAGATCGCCAGAGGAGCACCTGAACCACACCCGGGCTGTCCTCAATCGCCTGCAGGAGAACAGACTCGTCGTCTGTTTTGATAAGTGCACATTCAGCACCAAAAAGGTGGATTTAATTGGCCACGAGATTACCGAAGCAGGAGTTCATCCCATTGCATCAAAGGTGGCTGCAGTGGAGAAGTTCCCGCAGATTCATCCCGGACATTACCCACACTAATGCACCCTTTGAACAAGGTCCTGAAGGGTAAACCCAAGAACCTGATGTGGGGAGAAGACCAGCAGTGCACTTTCAACCGAACCAAGTCTTCCCTCAGCAGTCACCACCCTGGCTCACCAGGACCCTGACTTCACTGGTGACTCTCACCAGTGATGCCAGCAACATCGTGTGTGGTGCCATCCTGGAACAGCTGGTCAATGGGGTCCCCACGACGCTAGCCTTTTTCAGTAAGAAGCTAAAACCCACCGAGACCCGCTACAGCACCTTCGACCATGAGCTCCTTGTTGTGTAACAGGCTGTCCACCACTTCAAGTATCTCCTAGAAGGCACCCCATTTACCATAAGGACGGACCACCAGTTGCTGGTCCACCCCTTCGTCAATGCGGGTGACACCTAGTCCACAAGACAGCAACGTCACCTCGCGGCCATCTCCGAGTTCGGGTGTTCCATAGAATACATCCCCAGCGGAAGAAACCCCATAGCCGATGCCCTCTCAAGGGTCAAGATCAATTCCCTTCACCTCAGCGTAAACTACGAGGACCTAGCACATGAGCAAGCCCCCGACCCTGAAGTACCAGCCTAATGGACCACCATTACTGCCCTCTGCTGAGAGGACTTCCCCTTCAGCCCCTCCAGGATGATGCTCCTCTGCGACACAAGGACCGGATGCCCTCATCCCCTGGTACTTGCCCCCTGTAGGAAGCAGGTGTGATACACAGTCTCTCCCACCCGTCACCCCGCACGACCACCAGACCCCTGGCATTGCGTGCCAGAACAGCAAGACAGGAAAGCACATCGAATCAGGGATAGGCTCTTTCCCCAAGCCTAGGTGAAGATTCTGACACATCCACGTTGACGTCGTAGGGCCCCTTCATCCATCTGATGATGCAAGATACCTCCTGACAGTGATTGACCTATCTACCAGGTGGCCAGAGGCCACCCCAATGTTAGAAGCCACCACAGATGCCTGTGCCAAAGCCCTCCTGTCCAGCTGGATCAGCCACTTTGGAGTGCCAGACAATGTCATGACAGAGCAGGGACCCACCTTCACATCAGAGCTCTGGTTCTCCCTGGCATGCTTGATAGGGACCAAGCACCACACCACCATGTCCTACAAACCTGAAACCAATGGCATGGTGGAGAGAGTCTGCCACCCTCTCAAGGCTTCCCTGATGGCCTGTTGCAAAGGTCCCGACTGCAGTGCAACAGCTCCCATGGGTCCTCCTTGGCCTCTGTCCCTCCCCAAGAACCAACATCAACCCGCCCCTGGCAGAAAAGGTGTACGGAGAGACCCTAACAGTGCCAGGCGAATTCTTCCCCACCGACAGTGATAACCCTGACATTCCCCTGGCAATGACTCCAAGCAGCCGCCCAGAAGATCGTCCCCTGCCAAGAAACATATATTGACAGGAAGAAGCAGTTCCACCTGAGTGCCTTGGACTCCTGCAGGTTCATCTTCATCAGGAATGACGCAGCCCACTGGCCCTTGACAAGGCCCTACTGGGGCCCACACCAAGTTGTCAACTGGGAAGGGAAAGCATTCCTCATTTTGATCAGCGGCCATGAGGACTGGGTCTCGATAGACCCCCTCAAGCCCGCCATCGTCCCCGACGAAGACGACCCCATGGAAGGCCCTCACAGAATCCCAGCTCAGAACACAACGCCGGTGGATCCCTGCAACTCCCCTAGACATCACCGGGCCCACCCAAGGAAAGCAGTTGAACCCCCAGGTCCACTACCAGACGACGAGGACCTGGAAGACCCCTCAACCAAGGGAATCACGGACCTGCAGACTTCTCCAGCTCCCCGCAAGATTCCGTTGACTCCAGTCAACGATTTCTACACAATCATTGTCTTCGGGCCGCATGTTTGCCCTACCTTTGTAAATATCTTTTTTCCCATATGCATGTTCCTTCTATTCCAGATACTAAATTGTAGAGCGATTCATGCCCTTTTCATCAATGTATATATCATGTGAATCCGTTTCTTCTATGTCAAGCTATAGGTGTATTTTCGACTGTAAAGAAACACATTCACAGTGAGGGCCTCTGCCTTTTTGTTTATGTTTGTTCGTGCGTGCGTGACGGACACTACATTTCTGTCCGCACGCCTCCTTATGTACAGCCTCTCTGTGGGATAAAGTTAGTTCGATATCCCTCCTTGTCAGACTCAGTCCTCACAAGATGGCTTCCTCGTTAGTATAAACATTATCTTTCTTTAAATTAATGCAGATAATAGACTAAGCTGCAAGAAGCATATTCTGACGACAGCAATCTGAGGCAGAACTTCAGTTATCAAGTTTACATCTGCTATGATAGTCTCTCCAGTATACCCTTTTATTGTTTTTCATAGAAATTAGCTTATTTTTATATAAATATCTTTCAACATATCACATTACACGTGCAGAATTTTAATTGTTCACACACACACACATGCATACACACACACACACAAACAGATATTATATATATATATAATTATATATATATATATATATATATATATATATATATATATATATATATATATATATATATATATATATATATATATATATATATATCTATATATATATATATATATATATATATAGTTCCAGATATAAGCCAGAACCAAATAAAATAACACTCTTTTATAAAAGAATTCCTTACATTCTCTAGTTGCTCCTCTCAACTGAAGGCTCCGTTCTCTCTAAACCATGTCGTCTATTCCTATTGGCTCTCCAGGCTCTCATGTAAAGTCAACGCGGAGGTTACTGCAGGTCAGATATTGCAGCCATTTGGGTTTGAGCTTTCGCGCTGGCCAAAGATTGAAGCAGCCAGGTCTAATATCAAAAATCATGCCGCAAAATGCAAAACCAAAGTCTTGAAACAGCACTTCTCAATAATTGGTTATGTAAGGGACCCAGACCACTAAACAACTTTAGAATTGTTATATATGAAAAGACTGGTTCTCTCTCAATACTAATACTTCTTCAGCAACTTTGTATCTGGCATAGTTGTCGTCTGACCTTGGAATCCATTGTATGTCAGTCCTTATTCTCTCCTGCTTTTGGACAGTTTTGCTAGTCTCTTTCTTGTTTACTGTTTTATGTGCTTTTGCTTTTTACTGTCTGAACTTGTAAATTTTAGTTGCATTGTGAATTCCTTTTATGCTAATAATGTATTTTTTTTTTTTTTAAGACTGCGAAACGTTTTTGTTAATAAACTTGGCCTTTTATCATTTGCATCGTGGAATCTCCTGAAGTCTATATATCTTGCTGACTGTAATATTTTATATACATACATACATACATATATGTATAATTACATTGTCACATATGACTACATACATGAGACGGAATGAGATGAACTTGAAGTTCTTGATTTCCAGATGAATTTCGTGACTTAGGATATGTGATTTTATGTTCCTTCTGTCCACTACACCAAAAAAGAAAAAAACCATAATACTAGGGAACTTGGGGAGATTGTATTTAGTAAAAATTATTTGTTTTTGAAATAGATAAATAACTGCCATCGAGGGTCAGTTAAACGTGAGTCACATCTGTATACTGAACAGTGCTACAGATTTACCCAGAACTCGTTAGTGCTTCCTACAAAATATACCGAGTTTTTTTTTCTTATATGTTTACCTTTCGGATATGATTGAGAATCCTTCCATTTTATGAATACTTCAGTTCCAGAACTAGAGCCCTATCATTCTATTTTCTTGATTAAGGAACTGTAATTTTGGCAGAACTATCCCCACAAATGCTCTTTTCATAAATATAAATATTTGCCTTCATTAAGCTTTCCTTTTTCTCCGGTTTTTTAAACGTGAGAACATTTTACTCTTTCGCAGATTTTTCAAATCTATAATAGTAATAATTAACCAAATCCAGCGTCAACCTAACAATGGCATTTGTACATTCCACCAAATAAAAACTACAACTCTTACAATTCAACTCCTAAGAGTTCAGTCGCTGAGAGCGCAATTAATATCGTTTATTAACTTTCAGTTATAGCCACAAATGAACCGTTTTCTCCCTCTTTTACTTAAACTAAATACTGATAATCTGAGCTTGTCACTCAGTTTGTCAACTAAGACAGAGGCTCAATCTATAAATTTCTTGGCGAGGAAAAAAAAAATAATAACATATCACTCTCAGAGTAGCTGAAGGCGTTACCATATCCAATATGATAAAGAAGGTGTCGGATTTTGAAGTATAAGAAAATATGCAGTATGCATGAATAAAAAAGAATATATAAACAAGTTCACCAAAGTATAGACATACCATTCGAAAAATAAAGTATTCTACAACAACCAGCCGATCAGTAAATTGGTAAATATTACTCCATCATTGGTAAACCTCAAACAACAAAATACCAAGAGCCGACTATTTTTTTTTATTAGATTATAATGTGACGATGAAACTCTATATATGAAACATAAAAGTGAAAAGATTTAAAAGATTATGGCACTCCGGCTACCAAATTACAAGAAAAAAGTAAACTCAGAAAGCAAAATGAGGTTTTAGTCTCACTCCTATTAATACGTATAGGTACTTATATTAATATAATATATATATATATATATATAATATATATATATATATATATATATATATATATATATATATATATATATATATATATATATATATATATATATATATATATGTGTGTGGTGTGGTGTGTGTGTGTGTGTGTGTTTGTGTGTGAATAATTGTCCTGTTAAGAGTTGTTGGAGGGAGGCAGTAAAAAAATCTTATAAAAACTTGGGAATCATAACCCGACCATTAAAGAGCAGGCTTCACATTATAAAGGATTACAGGTAAAATATCTCCTGTAATCAAGATTATATTACAGACTCACCATCACCTATTACCTGCAAATATGCAGTCCGACAAATAAAAGGCTGATGAGGATCTGACACTCTTCATCAGAACATCGGCCTCATGATGGAAACGAAGCAAAAGATAAAAAAAATACCGCCTTTCATTTTAGGGGAATGAAAAAGAAGATTGAAAACGTGGATGCACCACAAACTGAAAAAAGCAATCATCACAAAACTGATATGCGATTTCTCGTCTCCTGTTTCCTCCAGAGACAGGCGCGGATCAAAGCCTCAGCCAATCCATCAGAGGAGGTAACCTCGCAACCCAATCAACGTTGCTCTCACTCATATTAAGAAGTGGAGAGATGAAGTTCCCGGATTTTCACTCAAGAGAAAGGGGCGGGAGGTGGCTGGAGTGTGAGATAATGACTCGATCGGAGTTGTGTGAGATGTTTCGAGGGATCATTTTCTTGGGGAGGAAGTTGGGCATCATAAGGAAGAAAAGTGATCAAGGTTTATATATTTTTAAAAGTAACTCAGACCATTCATCCAAAATTATGAAGGAGACTTTAACCTAGAGAGAGAAGATAACCAAGAATACCATAATACTATTTCGTATGCTAAAAGTTTATTCAAAATTATTTTAAGGATTATCAATAAGAATAGGTCATCTGCGTGATAAAGTACTCTTCGAACTAAACCAACATTTCATTTATGTCTTAAAAGCAAAGCCAGTGGGTGGGTAACGTTAATTGGGGTAAGGGCAGGGTCGATCTAAGGCAATTAATTACTGCTTATAAGGGTCCTAATTATCCTCTGAGGCCCCCTAAAATGGCCCCATTTGCCCAGATAATACACATTCAAATGATTCAATGAATCCGGCCTTCTGCTTGACCCACCAGGCAGATGGCCCCATTGAAGGGTGATTGGGCCGGCCCTGGGTAACGAGATTTGGGCAAGAGGTGTCAGTATCATGTGTGGGAGAGGGAGAGAATGATGAATAGTATATAGGTAAGTCTGAAATTTGCATTTACAAGTGCCTTTAAAATGTTCCTACAATTGCTCATATTCTAAAAATTTTCCCGGAGGGGCTTACAGCACACCCCATAAGAGGGGCCTCAAATGGGACTGTGGCCCCCGGGCCCCAAAATGTCTAGGAACGCCCCTGAGCAAACCATTCACTACCTAATGCTTTGCCATACCACATTGCAGAATATTTCTAATAAAAGATTATGAATCTATTTCTATCAAATGAGATATGATAGCTTTATTATCATTTTTTGCCAACTCAATAAGATCAAATTACAAGAAGTCTAAAAAAAAACACTACTAAAAGAAAGGGATTTTGTCATGTGGTCAAACATACGCTCTACCACAAAGCAAACAACAGTATAACATTATCCAAGGAAACGTGGTTACTTATTTTCTATCACAGCAAAACTTGATACCAGTTACCAGGCACGTAATCTCCATCATTAGAGAAAATAATATCATGTGCCGCAATTAACTTCATGTACACACAGTAAAATACCTCGCATTCAGAGATTAATGCACCTTTCTGCCACATTTTTCTTCTGGTGAGGAAGACGAGAGGGGCATGGCAACCAAATTGAGTATATTCACTTTAGAAATAGTGTGAATAAATGGTTACTATATGTGATAAAAAGACGTGTTTTAGGCATAGATTTAAAATTTTTTTTTGTGAAGTGTAATACCGTATAAGGTTATTAGATAAACTATTGTATTTGCAATGTAAAAATATTATAAACCTTTAAAATTATTCAGTGGAACCAGATCAATGCTTAGAGACGACAAGGTGTAAATTAGATTAGTCTAATTACTCGCACACACATTATCCTGTGATATAAAAAGATATATGTTATGCAAAACAACAGCAAAGTACAGTGCTGTTATGTTCTGTTGCATAAATTACGTGTCATAAAATTTTAGGGAAAAAAATGCTATATCAAGTAGTATGATGAGCTAGAGTATGCATTATACCAATAATGAGTTTTGTAATTAACATAGCAAGTTACTTATTCCTACAAGATAGATTCCTCAACATAGCATTACTAATCCGAGCAATTCTGACATCGATCATAAGCCACAATGTGGCCGCTTTAAGTAAAATAATCCATTTAAAAGTAGTCATACGTTGATCTGCTCATTCCCATGAGGGAAAACACCGCAGAAAGATTATCTTTATGCAGTTTTATCAGTTTTTGTCCAAGTCCGAAAATAAAGGAGGAGGGATTGCGGTTCTAGGGAACAAATGACTACAATTTGGTGTAGACCCGAGTCCGGATCGATTCCTGGGTTTTACATGTCCATCTATCAACTGTCTATATCACAGTCGTGATATAGTCTAGCAAAATTGGTAATTTCCTGCCACTGGCGAAGGGAAACAAATGACTGAGTACTTCAGTCACTATGTTGATCCCTCAGTCACATTCGTGAGATATCAGAAATGAGGCAGAGCGTCATTGCATTGGCAAGTGTTTGTAGTCCTCGACGCCCTGTTTAGGGATTCATTTGGGCAACACGTGACTCCCTGAGAGCCACAAAGTAAATTGATCAAAGATGAAAATTATGTCGTATGATGATAGATATAGAGCACTTTACGCTCTTTGTTACTTACTAAAAGATATCAGGTGGTAAAACAGATTATTAGTGAGGAAAAAGACCCCATTTCAGCTCAACCTCAACACCTGACCCCCAATTTGGCTCACAGGTGATAAACCCCATAAGCTTACCTTTATCTTAGCCTCAAGTACGTTGACCATTAACGACTCTAGTTCAGAAAGGAACTCCAAAATGGCCCATGAATAACTCTTCGGATAAAAGAACCGTGGTTTCGCTCGACCCCTTGAAAATACCCAACCCCATTTTGTCTCAAGATATTCTCTACGGATGAAAAAACCTCCATTTCACGACCCCTAGAAAATACCAAACCCCATTTTGGCTCAATGACCCCTTGAAAATACCCAACCCCATTTTGGCTCAAGGCATTCTCCATGGATGAAAAAGTCACTCATTTCACGACCCCTTGAAAATACCCAACCCCATTTTGGGTCAAGATATACTATACGGATGAAAAAACCACAATTTCACACACATATGAATGTGAGTGAAAAAATTCCAAGTCCCTTAACTAACCTAACCCAACTTAACCTAACCCAACCTAACCTAACCTACCCCACAGAGTGAAAATATTTTAAGTCCCTTAACCAAACCTAACCTAACCTAACCCACGTGAAATACCCAACCCCATTTTGGCTCCAGATATACCCTTTGGATGAAAAACCGCCAATCCACATAAATATAAATATGAGGGAAAAAATTCTAAGTCCCTTAACCTAACCTAACCTAACCCACATGAGTATATGAAAAATATATATGAATATGAGGAACAAATTCCAAGTCCCTTAACCCACATGAGTGAGTATATAAAAAGATATGAATATGAGTAAAATAAACTATAACTTCCTTAACCTGACTTACTTCATGACTCACTGCCAGGTGCTCAACATGTCATATCACTTGATAGTATGAATGTGAAAAGATTTCTAAACTCCATTCAAATTCAGATGAGCAGCTGATAAGCACCCACAACATTCAGTGTTTCTCTGTGACTCACTGCCAGGTGCACAACATGTCATTTCAAGTGATAGTATGAATGTGAAAAGATTTCTAAACTCCATTCAAATTCAGATAAGCAGCTGATAAGCATCCTCAACTGTCACCCTTTCTCTGTGACTCACTGCTAGGTGTACAACATGTCATATAGCGACGGTGAGCATTCATATGAGGCACACAACATGACGTGACTATCACAGCTCAATAACCTGTCTCCACGTCCAGTGTCATACACATAACCCGCACACACACACACACATACACATGACACGATACACCCTTTTAGCGAAACCTCATACGAGGGTGATAAAAAGACGATTGTAACCACCTGCACACACATGCACAGATAATTCCGCAGGTTTCGTTGATGCGAGTTAATCCCTGAGACCCAATGTGAAAAGACATTCACGATTTCTACCACCGGTATTTAAGCTCACGTAATAGTATGAATGCAAAAAAATGTCTAAACTCCATTCAAATTCACATAAGCAGCTGATAAGTGCCCACAACAGTTACCGTTTCTCTGTGACTCACTGCCAGGTGCAAAACATGTCATTTAGCAATGGTGTGCATTCACATGAGGCACACAAAACGACACGACTTTCACAGCTCGACAATCTGTCTCCAAGTCCACTTTAGCGAAGCCTCATACAAGGGTGATAAAAGACGATTGTAACCACCTGCACACACATACACTGATAATTCCCCAGGTTTTATTGATGTAAGTTAATCCCCGAGACCTGATGTGAAAGGACAGTTATGATTGCTACCACTGGTATACAAACTCGAACAGCAGCAGCAAGACCCACATCAGTTTGCCAACAGGCTGTTCTACTCCACAGCATCTCCACAAGCAGACATGGGTAATTCCACAGCAACAGCGGCGATGAAACTATGAGTGACAGCTCCAATGAAATTGCTGTGGCATATATATACGGCACCGAAGGCTCGGACTAGCCAGAGGACTGCAGAATCTGCTGTCAACATAGAAAGAAGAGGAGCGAACAGGGGTGGGAACAGACCTGACCCAGGACGATCCTTAACAGGAGGTGCAACAGGGAGCACCACTCCCCAGAATGGTGAGAATAATTCTTTTTTTAAGAAGTTTGTTGACATGTGACACTCTGTAAAAAAAATGCACATCGTCACCACCGCATTTACATAGAAAACAACCAGTTTATTGTATTAAATTCTCTATTTGTTATTCCTATTTTTTCCAGGTTCCACTGTGAACGCTGTAACAGCTCTAACGAATGGGGAAAATGCAAAGGAAACATAGTTGAGAGGAGGCCAAACAACAGCAGACACTGCTTAACAGGGAAGGAGAGGAGGCCAACCGAATTGTGAGTACTATCACTTATTCAACTGCAGTAGGAACACACACAGCTCGGCGAGGATGTCAGCGAACACTCCGGGAGAGCGGTATAAATTCTGTTATGTTATACCTGTGCATCATCATCACCAGGCAGAGAATGGTGGGTGGCAGTGGTAGCACCTGTAAAACGGGTTCTTTTTACATTAAAATACCACCTGTGCTAACATTGGTGGACGCAGTGTATGAATCGCTAGATGAAGCTATTGAATACGTAATGAGCAACCTTGAAGACAGGCTCAACTTGAGCGAGGTTTTGGATTAGCGCATCACATCGCTAAACAGCATACAAATCAACATCTCGTGGTGAGAAATGGTGAACATAGCAAACTTTAAAGAGTATCCAGCAGGAGTCAGGGGCGGCAGCCAAGTCGTTAACATTGAATCTGGGTACAACTACGTCATTACAGAGCTAGAAACATATAGGCTACTCAGGAAAAACCGCAAAACACCAGATAAAAACCTCACCAGGGAAGTGAAAAATCAGATAAGGACGGATCAGATCAGCATTAAACACACACCTGACATGCCACTGAACAGCAACTCCTTCAAGACACTGGAAAAAGACAACAACCTTAACATCTATGTGTACAAATTGTGTGAACTGACCATGGGAAAGCATCAGAAAAAATTATGGACTGTCCATCTCGCTAGAAAGAGGGGTAACATGTCACATCCCCAACTGGTCACTACTGCTATTCACAGATGACCACCTTGCACTGATCAAAGACATGTTTGCCTACATGAAGGCATTCCACCACGGGGTAAAGACAACGAGGAGAGAATACACAGATGGCATGTTTTATCACTGTCAAACTTTGTTTAATACCCCCACCATTTGCGATGCCCACACCTAAAGTTGTTCAACCCGAACCACAGTTCTATATCTAGAACCCAACCAATTTAAACAGTTTCAGAAAGCAAAAGCACTGAATAAAACCTCGCACATTGCCATCTTAGATTTTGAAGTGTACAACAGACAGCGTGACACTGATGAAGACTAGAAAGCTGTGTCGAAACAGAAGGATCATTTTCCAAATTGAGACATTTGGAAGTGATGGACACAGAGAAATTAAGCCTCGGGGTTGAACCAAGCGTAGCTGTGTGACCCTCTTATGTTAAAAAAACAAAAAATGTTTGTCAACCTTTATATGCACATGTGCCTGTATGTTCCATTATTTTGTATGATAAATACAATAAATTTTTTTATTTTTTTTATTCATCCCTTCTAAGTTGTGTGGTATATATGACCTCAATAATGGGCATTGCCAGCATTGTGTGTTCAGCATGTGTACCGATCACATCGTAATGTGAATAGCAGGGTGTGCCTAGATTTATTTCCTGAAAACCGACAGTGTAAATTTATAAACAGGTTGGCCACTCTCATGACTCTATCAAAAGAGGTAGAATATGAATTAGATGTCACAGGGGTTACACTCCCAAATGAATACTACGCCATCACACCAGAAGATGAAGATTTCACACTTCAGTTTAAAGTCACCTTTAAGTAGAGTTTGACAACTAGCTCATACGCTTTCATGTATGTTACCGCTGTTGGCTTATTAGTGGGGGATATGAATAAATTGACTAGAGCACTCAATACAGACATTACAGAACAACTGGAAAAATTTTACGATGCATACATTCGGGGTGTTATGCGTAAGGAAGGGTTATTTTCATGGAATGATGATTTGAAGAGGATGAGCCTCACATACGTGAATGCTGAGGTTGTCAAAGTAGAAGGAGTTGTTTAAGTTGTTTTAAAGTTTAGTGTTAGGGCTGCGTGTTTATTGGGGTTTAACATTGGAGTGCAATACATGATTTATGGTTTGGGGGTGTTGAGAAATCATCGCTCCAAAACTCCCTATCTCGCGGATCACAGAATCAATAACGTTTACTTATATTCCAACATTATTCAACCCTCATCGCTGGGTGATAAAACGGTAAATATCCTGGACTATTTCACGTTGGAATGTGGGCAGGCTAGAGGTTCGCATAATGCAGTTTATAAACCTTTGAATACAAATGCGGTAGATTACATTTCCATTGGTGTGACGAATCAGAAGGGTGAGGACATTAAGTTTATTGAAGGTAAAAGTGTCATGCACTCTGGTGAGGGCGCTTAACAAGAACGTTTTTGAACATTTAAAAGTATATATTGACAGCTGAATACAAAAACGTTTTCAACAGTAACAATGTATTTGGTTGGGATGAAGACAGCAGGATAATTATTATCCGTCACGTTCAGAGGGGGAAGATTGGGGTGGTGGACATTAAAAGTGTGTCCGTCAAATTCAGTGATAAAGTGGTCAGATTGCTAGGTTTTAAAAATAATACCGCATATGAAGTTTACGGCCTTGATGCGGTGAATGAACATCTCTCGGTTGATTCCTTACCCGATAATTGCAGTGTAGGTTATGTGTATGTGTACACCAATATTATTCAACCAACTGTTTTTGGAGGGAAACTTGTAAATATATTGAATTGTTTTACATTAGAGAGCGACAAATGGAAGGGGGATGCACATTACGATATAGAAAGCGCTAAACATGAACAATCTAGAACAGATTTCAATCATCATCACCGACCAGAATGGAAGGTGCATTCATTTCAATAACAACTCAAGCGTCACCTGTGTGCTTCATATGAGGCCCAGATATGGAAGTATGTATAAAACCTGCATTATTTTCCACCTTTATGTTATTCACTTGCACGAGCTTGTGTAATTAAGATTGCTCATCTTCACCCCACCCTCGGAGGTCGAATTTAAAACGTTATTCTTGTCTGAACCCTTAAGAAAAGGAGTGGGTCTAGAAGACATTTCGGTTTTCTATCCTAGTCATAGACGAGGTGGAGGTATATTTTCAGCTATGGTCGGCATTGCACGCAGGGTACTCCCTTTTTCTGTTCAATCCTGCTAAACCTTCAGTTAAAGAGTTTGGTAGATCAGTGCTTTCAGATGTAGTGAACGATCAGCTGCCCCTGAGGGAATCTTTAAAAAGGCATGGCGTGACAGCTCTCAAAAGTATGGGTAGATGCATTCAAAGCGGTAGTGGGATGGTCGACAGGAAAAGGTTGGGTGGAGTGAAACGTACAATCGCTCGGTCAGCTACGAAGATGAGGAAGAAGAGGAGAAAGAAGAATGGGCGGTTTAAATCGAGAAGCAAATATAACAAGGATGTGTATGATCTTTAATTCATTCTCCCTTTGTCAGCGGGCGCACACACACGCATTCCCTCCCTCTCACAATTTTGTGAAATGATGGTTGTGGTTCCCCAATGTGCCAGGGACAGGAAACAAGGTTCCTGTCTCTTCGTATATCGCATGGATCTATGAATTGTTTCCGTATATGAACAAGTGTAGGATTATAGAAAGTTTGATTAATTTGAAGGAAAAGTTGGGTTTCACACCTAGCAACAATTCTATAAATCAAATCCTTATTGATAACTATATCGAGTCTTGTATTAATGGTGTCACAGGCTCCTTCTTGGATTTGTCGAGTATAGCTTTGGAATTATAAATCACAGTGGTTAGGGGCGGTGCTCAGCTGCCAGATGATGCATATGTTGCATTTGTTAATGGTATAAGCAATACACTTTTTAAATCTGTCTCTGTCTTCTTGAACAAAAAGTTGGTGGAATCGTTTCCTGTTTTCAACTATCAATCATACATAAAAATGCTCAAGAGCGTGAAAACCAACGTGCTACCGACTTTTGATATGAGTGGGTTTTTCCATGATGATTTTCACACAATGCATGGTGTTACACAAACCTATACAGCCGCTTCTTTCGGACAGACGAGTAGTTGGGAAACTCGGGTGATGAGCTCCATTATGACGGGAGGAGTTCACACATACTTTCCACTCCTTGTAGATCTAGTGAGTATAGACATGTATTTGTTGGATTCCGTTGATTTGAGGATAAGGCTCAAAATGGCCCACACCGACATTTATTTAAACGATCTGAATATAGAAAAAGCCAAGTTGTGGATTGATCTGGTTACCTCCCATTATAACGCCATGTCTGTTTTAAACGTAGCTCTAGCAGTTAGCCCTATACAATATATATTTGATAAGACTATATAAAACATACGTTATTGGGCAGAATGAGGATTCCATTTCAATATATCAACCTTTCAACACCTGTATACCTGAAAAGATTACGTTAGCTATGGTTCGTATGCCAACGTTTTCAGGGAATTACGCAGCCAATAGTTTGTATTTTGGCGCATACGACTTGAATAGCGTGCACATGACTGTTAATGGGAATTCATTGTATAGTATCAACTGTCATTTTCCTAATACTGTCTCGCAATTGCTTTACGAGACGCAGAAGTCAATAGGAGATGGTCATGATAACCCCATCACCTGCGACAGTTTTAAAAATGGAAGGGCTGTCTATTGGTTTAGCTTTGTTACAGAAGAGGTTGAAGATTCAATGCCGGTTGGAATTTCAGCTAGTTTGAGAATATCTATATAGCTGGGAACAGTCGTGCCTCATCCTTGCATGAATTTATTGTTCAGAGACACCAAGGGTATTTTAACAATTGATTCAGATAGAGTCGTTCAGTGTGATGTTAAGGGTTAGGAGTGATTGATATGAAAGAAACTGAGACTGCTTTATAAGGTTCGGCAGAGGGTGATATTAAATATTTAGGTGTGTTCGCTTCGGATGAAGTGGGTACGTTCATAATACCTGCGAACAGAAATAAATAGTTAGTTTTTATATCTAATATTCTGCCTTCAACTTCTGGTATTGACGTTGTTGGACACTGGGTGTGTTTTTATATTGACTGTTCACCTAGGGATGCAATCTTCTTTTTAGACAGTTATGGAATAAACCCTAAAATTTATTTAGGCGGCTTCTCAACTTTTCTCTGTGCAAATTTGGGATTTGTCCTTCATCAGTCCGTAAGGCAGATACAGCCAGATAATTCATACAAGTGCAGTCTTTACACTGTTTTCTTCATTCACTGTACGAGTCATAGAGTTGTTGAAACCAGTTTTGTCGTTAATAAACGTTGTCTTCTCACCGTGCCATCTGGAAAGTAATGACAGTTGAGTGAAGGAATACTATTTCAAGTATTTCAAAAGGTGAAATGCTCTCATTGGAGTTCTGGTGGTAAACGGGCTGTCACATACAAGGAGTGTATACATTCGTTAAATAAAAGGTAATAATCGTTTTTTTATGTTGTTAATATACATCATATAAATATTTTTTTATTTCTTGCAAGCATTCGGTTCTTCTAAGTCCCGTTATTTCTCTTCCTTAGGAAGAGCAGGAAAGGAGGGGTTGTTCCGCATGGGGCACAGGCGGGGGATGAACGTCAAGTGGTACAAGATAATGAATTTAGGAGATTGGAGTTTTTTATTGCAAAATTGTTAAGTAGTTTGAGGTTGGCGATAAGGAGGAATTTAAATGCGTCTCGGGAGAAACGTGTGATTCTGACACTTGTTAATGTCTACCGGTTTACATAATAAAATATGTGAATGGTCATAATTGGTTTTTATTACCTTCATTCTTTATTGTTCAACCTTCCGCAGAGTTTCATTATGTTAGGTTATGGAGTTTAGAGATCTTTTCGCATCCATATGTGATATGACATGTTGTGCACCTGGCAGTGATTCACAGAGAAATGCTGACTGTTGTGGGTGTTTATCAGCTGCTTATCTGAATTTGAATGGAGTTTAGAAATCTTTTCGCATTCATACTATCACGTGACATAACATGTTGCGCACCCGTCAGTGAGTCATGAAGAAATCCAGGTTAAGGGAGTTATAATTTATTTTGCTCGTATTCATATCTTTTCATATACTCACTCCCGTGGGTTAAGGGACTTAGAATTTGTTCCTCATATTCATATTTTTCATATACTCATGTAGGTTAGGTTAGGTTAGGTTAAGGAACTTTGAATTTCTTCCCTCATATTCTGAAGGGTCTATCTTGAGCCAAAATGGGGTTGGGTATTTCACGTAGGTTAGGTTAAGTTAGGTTTGGTTAAGAGACTTAGAATATTTTCACTCGGTGGGTTAGGGGTTAGGTTGGGTTAGGTTAGGTTGGGTTAGGTTAGGTTAGGTTAGTTGGGTAAGGTTAGGTTAAAGGACTTGGAATTTTTTCACTCATATTCATATTTATGTGAGATGGTGCTTTTCTTCATCCGTATAGTATATCTTGAGCTAAAATGGGGTTGGGTATTTTCAAGGGGTCATGAAATAGTTGGTTTTTTTCATCCGTAGAGAATATTTTGAGCCAAAATGGGGTTGGGTATTTTCTAGGGGTCGTAAAATGGTTTTTTCATCCGAAGAGAAAATCTTGAGACAAAATAGGGTTGGGTATTTTCAAGGGGTCGTTGAGCCAAAATGGGGTTGGTTATTTTCTAGGGGTCGTGAAATGGTGGTTTTCCATCCGTAGAGAATATCTTGAGGCAAAATGGAGTTCGGTATTTTCAACGGGTCGAGCGAAACCACAGTTCTCCTATCTGAAGAGTTATTCATGAGCCCTTTTGGGATTCTTTTCTGAACTAGAGTGAAATATTTGGTGGTTTTCCCGTGGAGTCGTTAATGGTCAACGTACGTGAGGTTAAGATAAAGGTAGGTTTATGGGGTTTATCACCTGTGAGCCGAATTGGGGGTTGGGTGTTGAGGATGAGCCGAAATAGGGTCTTTTTCCCTACTATTATTGTTCGTTGTCTGGTAAGTCACTCACATCAGCAATGGAAATTTTTCTGTTCATGAACATTCAGGTAGGCTATACCGCCCAGCGCAGTTAGGTACACACAGAAAAACACACATACAAGGGCCGAACGTTTTAGGCCGCACCAATTGGTGAGTTTTAGCTTAGGTCAAAGTGTATAAGGTTAGCAACCCCGTTCCAAAACACTTGTCAAAAACCGGAACGCTAAACACATTGAGGAACCAAGTTCGTAAGAGTAAAGCAGTAAAACTAAAAAGATAAAATGAAATTAATTGCACACACCATATACAGGCCTAATACACACAAGCGCACATATGCACACACTGTGTGTGTGCGAGTGTCTATGCATGAGCATGCGTAAATAAAATAACTTTATACAGTACAATCACTGATATGTGGAATATAACGAGTTGTAATTTTTTATTAAGAAAATAAATGGATGCTGTACGCTCCTGAACACATTATCATATCGAAGGCATAAATTCTCTTTATTCTTGTTTCAAAACGGTTATATGTTATCTACATGCCAAAGAAAAAAGATTATGCCAAGATTATGCACACAGTCTTGAATTGTTAAAAGGAAAGACCAGCAACAACGAAAGGCAAACAAAGATGGACGAGGACACAACTAAATTTTGGGACGTTCCTTAGGTCTTGATTATTGGTAAGGGTAATCTCCCCCCCAAAGAAGAATAAGAAGATCTGCAGGCGTTGGGAAATCGCCCTCGCGACACAGTCATCACGAGGCCAACATCAGAAGTATTATAATATCATGTCCACAGTCTGGGAGGATTTCGTTTGTGTTGGGGCCTGTTGCTTCAAAAACTTATCATCTCTATAGCGTTTTAGTTTCTATTCAGACAGCTTATTCTCAAAAAACTAAAATTAGGGAAAAGAGAAAATCCGAAAAGAAAGTGGAATGTTTACTACTGCTACTACTACTATAATAATAATGATGATAGTAATAATAATAATAAGTACAGTTGTGCTGGCTAATAAAAAGATTGGTCTCTGACACTCTACCTGAGTACCAATGAATAACATGGATTTTCTAGATGTAGTAACCAGGTAAATCCTAGTTATTCGGTGAGCAATGCGATTAAAAGAAAAAAGAAAAAAAGAATGTTGTCAGTGAAGAGCTTCCCTTTCAAAGTGAAGCACTCAGTAGTGATGCCATCTTTTAAAACAGATCATGCTGCAACCTAGTCATCCTTACCAAGCCAATAATACGCCCATTTCCCTCACTCTCCCCCTCCCCCCTCCCCCCTGCCCCCTCCCGCTCCCTCCATTCCCCCGGTATCCACCGCTACCAGTTACAAATCTGCTGACCCTCCAAGCACTCCTGCCCCGCCCTTCCCTCGGTACCCACCAACACTGCAATGAGCCTTATTAGCATGACGCCTAACTGGACAATACCTCACGAGAGAGTTCTGGACCCTTACAAGGAATTCGAGAGAATGATCTTGTTATCTTATAGCTTCATGGTTTTTAAATGGGTAGTATTGATTTAGGTATCCATGAGAATACCTCTACATATTATACAGCGCTATTGCAACGATGCTGGGAAGTGTAAATGCAGATGTGAGACAATGATTTCAACAGCTGAGTAACTGTGCTGTGTAATATTCTACAGTTCATTTCAGTGAATGCCTAAATGAATATCACTTAAGGCCAGACATCGCTGTACTTTAAAAATCTTTGCGACGGAAAGAAACCAAGCCAATGCTTAGGACGAAGAATGAAGACGCGAGAAAAGATACCGAGTGAGATTAATGACGTAAAGTTTTGGTCTGTTGAACGAGTCATCTCTTGAATAACTGACGTGTATGAAGAGCCTCAAGTGAGCACCAGAATCACTGAAGTGGAAGTGAAAATGGAACAACTCCACGTTCCAGAAATCGCAGGGAACAGTCAGACACACGCACACACGCGAGCCAGTCCAAGATCAGGAATCAGCAGTAAGCAAAAAAGACAGCAGTATGATCTAGGCTGATACAATGAAAGAATCGAGAATTAGGAGAGAAAGAGAAAGATGAACAATTCAAAGTTTAGATATTTGAAAAAAGAGAAAGAGAGAATGAAACGGGGAAGGGGAAGGATGGAAGGTGTGGGGGGATGGGTCAGGCTGCGGGGGAATGGGCCGGGTGGCGGGGGGGAGGGGGGGGGGTGCTGGCACGGTGACAGTAGAGGCAGGCAGGGAAAGCGCAGGAAGGGGTTGGGTTGTTCGCGAGTTCATCGCTACGGTTCGCCTTTAAGGCCCCCCTGTAAATCGAGGGGGGCTGAAGTTGGGCAGAGCGCACAACTGGACGGCGAGTGACAAGCCCGCCGTCCCAGCCCAGGGAAGAGGGGTCCCGTCCCATCGTTCCAACAACACCCTCCCTGCCCATCCCCTCCTCCGCCACACCTAAACTGGTCGACACCGCTTGTTGAATGCTAATGCCCAACTCATAATCCTTTACCTTTGTATAATAAATTAATAAGAAGTTGCTCGTATCATTTTCTCAAAACTGTTCTGGTATTTCCTTACCCTCATAAAGTCTACAATTCTCGGGTATTTGAGCGTAGCAGAAATAAATGACAGAAACGATTACATAAATACAATTAATTAAGGTCCGATGATTAAATCGCGGGATATACGCACTGCTTGAACTAATGCAATAACGTGCTCTAGTTTGCCTTACAACTTTTATAACAAAAGATTAAAGTTTACTCTTTGTAAAGTGCTTTTATTATGTACAAACTTAATATTACTGTCATATTATTATGATATGACCATTGATGTTTTCATGCACATTTATACATACATAAAAATTTATGATTACAAATACATAAAATATTTCATGAAAAATCAAGGATATATCAAATATGTCAAAATCAAACAAACCAAAACAGTAAACTCTTCTTCTCAGCTCAAAACTAATACTGTAAAATCAAAATAAACAAGCCCTTCACCAAACCGCATAGGGGGCAGCGAGAAGCTAAAAACCCCGGAAAACATTTAATATCTGGTTACGCAAGCAAATATTAAAAACATCCCCTACATGTCGACAAAAATAAAACGCAAAGTTTTCTAATATCTGCCGTCAAGACGACAGGCTTGAAAATGGGTTAAAATCAAAACAATATCAAGAAACGCCTATGGGATAACCTACCAAAATCTTCAACAGATTCGACAAAGGAGCAGAGCAAAGGAGACCAGCGATTGTTGTAAGGACAGCAAAGGTCAGCAAGAACGTCTGCAAACATACAAAGAAATACTGGACAACAAAGACGACAGACATCCGCAATGAAGCAGACGAACATCCACGAGTGAGAGGCCGAATATCGACATCATCTCCGCTCGATGCAACAGGGTCCGTGATGGGTCAAAAATTGAGAAACCAAGAACCATTAAGAACTTTGTTAATTTTCCAGGCGGTTAACAGCTTCAACAGGCAATTTACTGTCACAGTTTTGCATTGGCCATTACCGTTCCCGGACAAAGTTCGTTATGTTATCATACTCTTTTTACCTTTAATCATTGCAAGTTCTTGTGAAAATGAAACTTAATAGAAAAGTTAACTATAATTATACTTGATTGTATACACCATATTATTTAATAATTAAATAAAGAAACACATGGATACTATCCTTGTTTTATTATGTGCTATTATAATGAGGAGAAAAGGAAACGCGAGTCAAACATTTTCCTAAAGAGATGACATTTAACAAGAAAATAACTTTAAGTCCATATAGTACTGTTTACAAAAAAAATAATATGAAATTGCAAATCCGCTACGCTTAAAAAAAAAAAAAAACTCCCCAACATTATAGGAAACAGCAAAGCTAAATAATCTTATGTGTAGCTCTCAAAAGATAAAACATACAAAAAGACAAATATTCCACGACATACAGCCAATCATGAATTCGCCTTTTGTTGTCGAAAAAAAAAATAACGACAGTTAAAAATCTCGAATAATTTTATCCAGATTCTGAAAAAAAAAATCAAGTCATTTATTTATCAACACAAAGCAACAACTACATTATCTAATATTCAGAATTACACTCACACTCGTGCATTTCCAGAAAGAAAAAAAAATAATAATCTTGCATGACACACTAGGGAAGAACCATAATGAAATTCAGTCCCTTTGAAACATATCCAAGAGAAGGTGAAAAGGCAAATGGTTTTTCTCTCATAATAACAAGAAAAACTAATTTTGTTTCTAAAACCCAGATTTATAGGGTATCTTCTTAATATTACAGACTAATCAATGGGATCATTTGATTCTGATGGAACAAATTACGAACAATTTGAGTAAATATCATAAGAATAAATCACCATTTTTCTTGAGAGAGAGAGAGAAGAGAGGAGAGGAGAGTGAGAGAGAGAGGAGAGAGATGAGAGAGAGAGAAGAGAGAGGAGAGGAGAGAGAGAGAGAGAGATTCAGGTAACCTCTAGTCTGTTAAAAAACTTGCAAAACAAAATAAAGCCTAAACACATATTCAAATGCCCAACCTTTTGGCTTCACAAACTTCGTTGCGAAATTCACTTGAAAAATTACAATTTAGTGATCTATGCAAGCATAAAAAAGCAGTTCATAACAACGAGAGCAAGAAACAAAACTGAAACAATAATGTACTGAAATCTGGTAAAAAAAACATCTTCAAAAAGTATTAAATATTATTATTTAGAAGATGAACCTTATTCATATGGAATAAGCGCACAGGGTCCACTGACTTCATATTCAAGCTTCCAAAGAAGTAGCAGGAAGTAAAGGGCAATACAGAAAGAACAGATTACTTATTCCAAAGAAAAGTATTATTAACATCAATAAATACGTCAAAAGATAAGGAAATTATTGAAATACAAGGAGAATTGTATTTGGGTAGTAATGCATTGCATCTTCGCTTAAACTTTTGAAGTTCCAATTGCACATCTTCAAGGAGACTGTTCCGCAGTCCAAACAGTGTGAGGAAAAGCATTTCTGGCATTGAGCAGTTCCACATTGAGGCATAGTTACTTCATATTTGGTGCTACTGTTCAGTAAATCCGGTTGCTCTCGGCAGGACCAGGGATCAGGGATCAATTGTAAATATGAAAGATATCTGTTGTAAAACAACTTATGAAAAATTGACAAACTAGTGACCATCAGTCGATGGTCCAAGTCATACCTGCTAACATTCGGGAACAAATACCTACTACTACGAATCGCTCTATCTAAATGAGATAAATCTCCTGCTGAAGCTGACATCCAAACAGGATAATAATATTCTACAAAACTAAAGGAAGGATAAATGGCTTAAATCAAGTTGCATTGGTTTTATCAGTTATGAATATATGAGGACTTAGTAACCTAACTTTCGTGTAGCATTTACTGACACTTTCATCAAATGTTTCTCAAAAGTAAGATGTGGGTCAAAAGCTCCATGTAGAATAGTTAAAGTTTCGGATTCATTCAGCAGAGCTTAATCCATCTGGCAGGGAGAATGGGGTAGGGAATCTGTATGAGTATTTACTAATCAATGGTGTCTTAATTTTACTGGTATTCAGCCTTATAACTCACTGCCTGCACCATGTCACGACTGAGACTAAAGGGTACCTCAGGTATCATAAGTTGAGATTTTACTACACCTACATGGGAATACTGAACAATATTGTTTTCCAGACTAACACTCATATCACTTGTATACACTGAAAATAACAATGGACCAAAAACACTACCCTGTGGAACTCGAGCCACAAGGTCTTTGTTTGCTGAGCATCTCATAAAAGAAATCTTGAAGTAACCCTACAACATATCCACCCCACTCCAATTATGAGTGCATTATAACTTTTGAGAACAGACGGAGCATAGAAATTGGCCTGTATTACAAACCTTGCGTTCATCTGCAGAGATAGTAGGTCGACCTAAATATCTAAAGAATCTACTAATGAAGGGAGACAATACACTAGAAACCTTTTTATAAAGCAAAGGGAAGAAACCATCAGGATCTTCTCCACCCCAGCTATAAAGATTACAAAGAGTTTGGACATCCCTACAGCGAAATGTAAATTCTGTTAGAAGGGATTCAGGATGATAAGTATCAGGGAGAGGGACAGCCTCAGCTGAATGCTTACCTTCAAAAGCTGATGAAGCAGGTAACCCTTTTTCTTCGGACCAGTAACTAATCTACCATTATCTTTTAATAGTGATGGAATGGAAGACAAGACTAACCCAAATATAGATGATGCCAGTTTGGTCCACCACAGATGAAGCTGAGTAATTACTTCAAGTTTCCTCTTCAAGGAATTATTGTGATTTCTCTCAACTATACGGTAAATTTTATTCATAGCAAGCCGAGACTCAACAAAAATAGTGTAATTTTTATGTGAACGATTTGTCTCCATGTGCTGAATTTGGTCCTTTTGTCGTGTTAAGCACATCTGTGTGTATCATTAAACCATGGCTGGTCATTTGTCATAAATTTGATGACCCCTCTAAAGACACAACATACTAAAATAGCCATCAGCATGCATATAACTTTTTTCTCGGGATCTGGTCCTGATATAGCATCTGAAATATTAAGTACCTCAATAATGCAATCCAAGTTGGCTCTAGATTTTAGTCAGATTGTTTTTCCGATGTAGACATTAGGAATACACTGACTGACAGATATGTCCATCTCAATAGCGCAATGATAGGAAGTGCTTATACACTCGCATTTTGGACTTGACAATGGCTGGAATATCTGTGAATATGAGGTCTAATGTATTTCCATAAATATGAGTGGGTTCCTCAGTTAGCTGTTATTCCACTATCTGTGCTTTGCATTGCAGTTTTCACAAATAACAAATGAAGGTATTGAATCCTGAGACTAAGCCATACTAATCCTTTCCAAGAGACAGTCATATATAGAATTATCCATATTTAGAATGTGGTAAACAACAAATGCATAAACATTGTACACCTTTCTGAAAACCTTAAAGGAAAGAACTTCATAGCAACTACGCTCCAAGTTTGTCTGACTTAGTATAGACAGAAATATTTTGTGCACTTAAGATGATAAGGTGATAAATAAAGTCAGGGAAATCAAACCCTGGGATCAACCTTTGACTTGTTCCAACTTACAAAAGCCTCAAATAAAATAATTAAATTGTAGTTTTGGACACAACTTTGCAGATCAAGAAAACTTGACCTTAAGTCCCGAATATTTGAATTGAGCACTCTATACAAATTTTCTTACAATAATGAATAGCAAGCCCAGGATTGAGCTCAATGTCTCCTGAAAGAATCAAAATTAACAACACACAATTAGTAATAAAACTAATATATAGACTTATAACAGAAATAAACAGCAACAGTATTTATCATATTTACAGTATTTATCATATTTATCATATTTACAAAACCTGACCATATGTCAGAAAAAATGCCAAAACAACTTGTCAGCAAGATGGAGCCAATTCACCTTGTAAGGCAAATAAGAAGCCGGAAGTTTTGTCGCAAGAACTGAGTGAATGCAGTCAGGGTGGAGTTAGAAATTATGGAAAGCCTAGCAGGATAAGATTAGGTATAGAAGAGGGCGCTTGTCTGATAATCCATGGAGCAACTATTACTTTTGATTTCGGAGTGTTATTCTGGAAAGTTACCTGCAAAGGCTAAAAGGTCTCTTGCACCCTAAAAAAAAAAAAATGGAATTTGTGTTGCATTGAATAGGATCTTATAGAAACAAAAACCATATAAGTGGACATTAAATTTCATGGAAGTCCGTAAAACAACCCAGTCAATTTCTCTTTAAATACGTAAATAAAAAAGCAGTATAATAATGATATTTCTGGGAATACCTAAAGGATACGTATTCTAGGTGTGATCCCATCACAGGGAATAATTTGGGAATTCAATGAAAAGTTATATATGACGAAGCTACTCATAATCCTTAGTAACAATTTTTTTTAGGATAAAAATACTGGATTTTTTTATCAACCAATTTCAGCTTTTGGTTAGTTTTGCATCTAAAAAAACCAAAGAGTTCTCCTTACGGAAGATTCGATTGTAAGTCATTTACCAAGAAAGTTATATGGTGCCTGAAAATTTCCATTTACCTTAATTAACAAGACAAAAAGGTGGAATTTAGAAAATGCCTAAAAAAAGAGTCACCACCATAAGGAAATGAGTGAAGATTAATGATAATAATCATTCCATATCCAAACAAAATTACGCCATAAACAAGGACAAAAATGCCATTTCCACACTTCATTATCACTGTTTATCTAAAGGAACAGCGGTTAACACAAACAGACTAAAGTTTGATAAAAATCGTATTACTTATGGAGACCTAAAGCTCTACATCTTTAAATTTCCTCAGGGAGCATCCATCACGATAATCAAGATATTGTCACTGACTTGATGGATAGACATGAATAGCTTTGAAAAAGACGAAGTCTTCAGGTTCACATACCTTATGAAGTCAAAAGCGAATATGGAAACCTCTCTTCGAATTCCAGTACTATCCACAAACTACGCATACAGCAAAACTGACAAGAAAACCGGATGAAGAAAACTTATGCTTAGAATAGAATAGCTAAGGAAATTTTCTATGATAGAGCACGGCGTTAAAAGGGCGGCTGGTTCATCGGTTTCTATAAATATGGATTTTTTTTTAAAGGGAGGGATGATAAGCCAACCATGTCTGAAAATTATTCTTTACCGATATCGGAAACTATCTGTACCAAACATAAAGGGTCAAACGACAAAAAATTCGTCTGACCTTATGTTGAAGCCAAGACCAGAATAAGAAAGAATAACAGATATGCGTACGCTGGTTGTCTGTAATTTCATTGGGATATCGCGAATTATGTGAGCAAACCATAAACAGGAGTTTCAAGCGAATAATAGTCTATGCCCTAGAGAGAGAGAGAGAGAGAGAGAGAGAGAGAGAGAGAGAGAGAGGGTGGTGAGAGTCCTTAAGTACCCTCACTTGAAATTATGCTGAGGCACTCCAAGAGGACCAGGTACTCAGTTCCAGTTGATGTCATGTTATTTGTACACCGAATGCTGAAGTTTATAATATATGTATATATATTTTATATATATATATATATATATATATATATCGAGCTACAAATGTCCTTTAATATCTAATTCGCTCTACCTCAGAACTAATATATTTTCATATATGTTTAACCGAAGGGAAATTTTTTAGGCGATAATAGATTTGCCGGCTGATGTGCACGAACCATCGACACCTTCTAATCCAAGAAGACAGTGAAGCATTAACCCACCCCGCCACCCACGACCGGTGGCTGGGTGGGTTAAGGCTTCACTGTCGTCCTGGATTTGAAGGTGTCGATGGTTCGTGCCCATCAGCCAGCAAATCTATTATCGCCTAAAAAATTTCCTTTCAGTTAAACATCTATGAAAATATATTAATTCCGAGGTAGAGCAAATTAGATATTAAAGGACATTTGTAGCTCGGTATATGTCTATGAATCACGGTAATGTGGTATGACCTTATATATATATATATATATATATATATATATAATATATATATATATATATATGATATATATATATATATATTATAGATATATATATATATATATATATAGTATATCTATGTATATATATATATATATATATATATATATATATATATATATATATATATATAAGTCTCACATTATTAGATAGAATGCTGTTGTAACAGAAAATTTTTACCAGTCATACATACATATATATATATATTATATATATATATATATATATATATATATACATATATATATATGGCTGGTAAAAAGTTTCTGTTACAAAAGCATTCTATCTAATAAAAGGAGCCCATTATTTCAGAGACTGCTGTCTCTCTCTTCAGGTAGATGAATGAAAAAAGTTACAGAGAAAGTGTTATTTATACCAGCAGATTCATCCACAGTTAAGCCAAAATAGGTCACTCTAACTGATAATATTTCTTTAATCCTCGTAAGCATTGGTTGAATGAAAACTTTATCAATGACATCTGAATCCCATGCACCCTTTGAGATGTTCATTACTTGTCTCTGTTTAATCAAGGCCGATTCTATCATCTGACTCTTTTACCGACAGTTGCTGTTATAAATTATGAGTGACAAACTCCAGTTTATTCTGTGATTATGTTCATTTATATGGTTGAAAATAGGTGAGTTCTGTTGTCCATACCTGACTAACCGTTAATGTTGTAATAATCTCTGGGGAAGTGATTTTCTTGTAAAATCGATGTACGATTTGTCACAGTCCAGGCAAGGGATTTTGTAAACACCTGTGTCCTTGGGGGATGTCTTTTGTTGGACGTTAATCTGGGGTTTGGCTAAGGTGTTTGGGTAAATAAATGCAAAAGAGCTAGATTTTTTGAGAGTCTGGGTCACCATCTTAATCCTGTCCAGGTGTGGAATTTTTATTTTATTGTTGGGTGTCTCTCTGGTCTTGTCTTGAGGGGGTCGGTAGAAAATTATGTTTTTTGGGGGGGAATTTCTTTCTCAATTATATGGTCAGGATACCTTAAAGACGAAAGCTGCTTACGAATTAGTTCAAATTCTTTTTCCAGGAAATCTGGGGAATAAATTCATAAGGCTCTTAAGAACAGGTTGCTGATTACTCCTATCTTGATAGGAATGTTGTGATAGCTAAAGTGGTGAATTTATGAAAGTGAGAACGTTGGTTTTCTGTATATGGCAAATTTTTGTTCTTTCTCATTATTAAAACATGAAGAAAATGAATTTTGTTGTCTGTTTCCCATTCAACTTTTCTGATATCCAACCTCAAAAATCAGCAAAATAAAATCCTTATAGTTTTTATCAGCATTCTCTCTATCTCTCTCTCTCTCTCTCTCTCTCTCTCTCTCTATTTCTCTCTCTCTCTAAAGAACTCACATGCGCGCAAACACTTCTGCTCGTTCAAAAACTGGAGATGTGCCTTTTTTCAGATACCAAAAGCGGCTAATTATTCGTCAGCCTAAAAATCAGATGAAATCTAAGTAAAATTGACTATTCTTTCACTAAAGCTCAGTCACTGATTTATTTATTTATTTATTTATTTATTTATTTATTTATTTATTTATTCACAAAATCACTTCCCAGCTTTTTATATTTCAGCACATGGCCAGAAAGCAATATTATATTTAGAAACGATATAAAATGAACTCTTAAATGACCTAAGAAATACGAAATAATGAGGTAGTAACTTAATTAATACTGAATGACAGGCAAAGATGTGCTTTCGTATCCCCAATAAAAAATCCACATACATAAAATTTGTTGTAATATGAATGCTGCCGGAAACATAAAAGAAATAACGACTAAGTGATGGTGGTATACGAGACTAACTGATTAATAAGATTGATAGAAAATATTGATCACTTGCTGAAGAATGACTGACTCTTCCCCACAGCTATTCAATCAAGTTTTTCCTAAGATGACGAACATTTTCTCGTTAGCTATGAAGTACTCTTCCTTCAATCAAGTTAAGATATATGTGAAGCCACACCGATGTTTTTTTTTCTTTGTATGTATATAAAAAATTTCAAAGAAATAACTAAGAGTGTATGAAAGATACCTTACTAAATTAGATGATGGCTAAGTATATAATAAATATCTATCAATTATGCTTATATAATCTTATAAAATTAACATTTATAAATAGACCGCGCATTTCAAAAAACCCCTCTATAATGATTTAAAATTCACTAAGAATGTCAATAAGTACCACAAACAAATAAACATGAAATCTTTTCTACAGCAAATTTTAAAGTTTTTAAACAAGAAATGACGTCAATAGCAAAATTCATCGCTTAATTATGGCACTGAACATGAAATAAACTAAAGAATCACGAGTAGTTTATAGCATAGAATCAAACTAGTCCATATATCTAATATTTTACTTGAAAGAAATTCATCGTCCGCCTGGATTCTCTCAATTAGATTTATGAGAATCAATTTCCGAGAAAATAATTACGAGAGAAATTAGTATAATAACATTCTCTGTGAAAATCCTTTGTACGATTTGTAAAAAAAAATGCATATTTAAAAATAAGGATATTTATGCATGGCATTAGTCCAAAGGGAAGTGGGGATAAAGGCCCGAAGGAAATCAGGGTTGGCATCCGGTGAACCTTACATGTCACCGGGAAATTCTGGCGATAACGCTCTAAGGGAGGAGGGCTTTGGAGGCTACATAAACCTGATAGTTAGAGGTTTAAAGTAGCTGACTTCCCAGGAGTCTCCTTATCCAGCGACCTTGATTTTTTCCTCTCAAATCAACAAGCACTAGAGGATATTAACAAAGCGCAATGGTCTTCCAGTTTTTCCCAAAAAGTCAGGATTATGTCCAGCTTGTTACAGACAATAAACGAATAACATGTCGGATGAACCAGAAATAAAGATGTATACCGAAGATGCAACGGCCTCCAGTCACAGTTGAGTGAGACCCTGATTACAGATGTGAAAGTTCATTCAATAAGGAGTCCGTCCGGAACGTCCTTCACTGCAGCTCACAGGAATTTATGCTGACAAACGCTACAAGAGCAAATTCTTCTTACGATAATGCCAGTCTATTTGTAAATCGATCCTGCTCCTAATTATTTCCAAGAACTAATTTTCTAAACATGATTTTCCCCTACCGAAGTTGCCTCCACAATCTGACTTCGGCTTGATTCCACATATCGCCCTAGAAAGTTTTTCCAACCACGTACGTAATCGTATCGAAGCTCTTTGAATTAGTCTCATGTAATCGTATCAAAAATAAAATTATCAATACTGCACTCTTTTATCATACATCCATAACCGAATCGGCAATGCCCGATACGATAATAATTTTTTTATCCGTGCAATAGTGAACCCGTGTAACTATTGTACAATAAAACTGTCAACGCAACCGTCCCCTGACAAATCGTGTAGGTAATAAAGTCCGCGGCAACAAATTTTTGCATGACTAGAGAGACGCATTTCCAATTACATTTTCCTCTTCTAAACAAACAGGTTCGCCATCTTTTCACTTTTTCTTTTAATACAACAGAACTTCCTTTAATTTCATCTGATTATTTAAATCAAGTAGACTATTGATTTCGTTTGTAAACAAATCGTCTACTTATCCCTTTTGAACTAATAAAAAAAAATGAACTTCGTTTGTATTAACTAAAAAATATACCTTTTTCTCTGTCAAGTACCAAAATTTTTCTTAGTTTCTTAACAAAATTCCCATTACTTAAATTTGTTGTTTTTGAACAAACCGATAATTCCCACAAGCTTCCTTCACTTATGCTGAGGATAATTTTGGTTACCAAACCAAATGATATTTTCTTCTTCACTTTCCTTTTCTAAAAACAAAGGATTTTTCCCTCGGTACTTTCCTGGTTTAAACCAGCCTTATATTTTTTCTCTTTTACCGCGATGGCCGCCATCCTGGGGCAATTCATTAAAACTCAGGGGGGCTCTTTCCTGTCGATCTCTTTTGATATCCCTTCGCTTTTATTAAAGGTTCCTGAGAGTGGAGACGAAAAAATAATACTGACATGAACTAAAATTCCAATATAAAAGAGGAGTCGGATGCCTCTTCAAATGGATATTGGAAACAAAATCTGTCGGGCGGAAAGCTACAACTTGCGGAACTTAATTCAGTGCTGCAAGTTTGATACGACAGCCGCTCAATATTCCCGAAGACCAAATATATTCAGAGCACGAGCGGAGAAATCTTCCGATAAGTCACTCTGTTGCCGTGTGGTTATTTCTTTCAGAAGAAGGAACTTATCATTCACCGAAGTTGGTAGGTTACCATCACAGACAATTCGATAACTTATGTTCTGATGATGTAAAAATGAAACAATGCAGCGCGTCCACATAATAATACAGCAAATATACATACATTGGGTTAGCATGTTGAAAGTAAGACCATTTACAACGAACAGATATGATCAAACTTAATTAAGCGATGAATAGCCAACAGATATTATCTAACTCAATCAAGCGAAGAGCAAAGTTGGACTTGAAATGAAATGTCGCAACAGGCTTGCAGGAGGCGTCGGGAGCAGAGGTGGGTCAAATTTCTCGCTCTATTATTGCAGTCGTATTGAAAAAAAAAAAAATAAATAAATAAAAAAAAAAGCACAAGGATTAAGTACGAGCAGTAATGTTACAGTTAAATTCTATTCATTTAGAGCGATTAAAATAAAAAAAGTTGAGATTTATTTATTTATTTATTTAGCAACGAATAATAATAGTCTAATCATTGCCTGCTTTCATACTTGTTACGATTTGGCTTTAAAAGGCTATCAAGATGCTTTACTTATTTGCAGCATTGAAAATCTTTCAAGAACTTCCCCAGTCTTAACATAACCTGCATAAGCTATAATTCGGTAATCAACATAAATTCGAGAGCCAGATATTCAGATCTTAACTCTAGATTGACTAAAGCAATTTTTGCCCATTGAAAACTTCATACTATTCTACCAAATATTCTTATTCTATCCGGACAAGATGATACAGACTATACAATAGCAGTTGACGGCCTTCTACCAGAGTTAAACCTTATCATCAATAAATGTTCAGCACATTCGAAAGTACGACATGAGAGACAGACGGTAGGAAATATCAGTAGGTTTACAGTAAGATTTAAATTTCTATTTCAAAGACGAGGGCTACTAACAATAGATTATTCATAATAAACTATACCAAGCTTTTATCTTTTATGAAGAATCTACAAAAAGCTGTTTTCTTGAATCAAAATCACATGCACACATTCAATTCCAAGTCTTTTTCAGCAAACAAAAAATATATAGCTGGTTTCCTAATTTTAAAAAACAAAAGCAAAAGTATTCTTATATTTTTGCATCGGCGAAACGAGAAGAGCAAAGAGCACTTTGCTCTTGGTTAATGGTTTTGAAATAGGTATTGAACTGAATGTTTGAGTGCGATTTTGATTCAAGAAAACAGCTTTTGCAGATTCTTCATAAATGATAAAAACTTGTTATAATCTATTGTTAGTAGCCCTCGTCTTTGAAATATATATATATATATATTAATATATATATATATATATATATATATATATATATATATATATATATATATATATTTATGTATGTATGTGTGTATATACCCTGAACTGTTGTACCAGACGTGATATTTAATCAAAGAAGTCCTTCGTGGTGTCATTTACGCGCTGGAAATACTAATTTTAATTAATTTTCCAAACATGTTCTATTGAACGCTAAGCAGTAGAACAATAATTTTCATTATACCGAAGGCTCCAAACACAAACGAGGAGGTCATCATATATCAAATATAATCAAAGGAATGGTTATGATTTTTCTTGCGTATTGACTGTATGAAAAATGTAACGCAAGTTGGCCTCCGCATTGTTATAAGGTCAGTAAAATAAGAATATAAAGAGTAAATTATTAAGTAATTTTTTTTAGAGAATATTTAGATGAGTAACAATTCAAGATATATCATTGGGGAAGAGAGAGGAAAAATCTCTATTAGTTAGCTATCATACAAATAGACTTTTTTTTCGCTCAGTTTGTAAACATGTCGGTTAGATACACACTAATAAGCACACAAACATGAACCATTGAACTATTGCAAGATGAGTTACTGTTGACGATTTCTAGCAAAGTTATCCGTTAATGAACTGCATAAACTGAACATAATACACGAACCGGCAGCTGTGCAGGTAATAAGCCTCCGAATTAGCCAACGAGATTCCCCGGAGGATGAGATGCAATCTGGCCTGCAAGTTACTTGGATCAAATTATCGCGAACTCGAGAGGTAAAAATTCCAACCTCTCCTCTCTTCCTCCGCTGTCAACAAAGATGTATGCTTTCGACGTAAACGGGAGGGAGGGAGTGAGGGGCCGAGAGGGAGTTAGGCAAAGGGAAGGGAAAGAGTGAAGGGGAATGAGTTTACCAGATAGGAGGAAAGGCCATAAACCCACGGAAATGTACAGATGGAATGGCGCAAAAAGTACTCTTAGATACACAGAAAGATGTAATGAAAACTAAAAAGATGTCGAATTACACAAAACATTTGCAATAACAGTTCGAGTGTATAGCCTTTATCTGTCTATCCTATATACTATTATATATATATATATATATAAATATATATATATATATATATATATATATATATATATATATATATATACACTGTAAAAAGTTAAAAAGTTCAAGGGGTATAACGTTTGAGCTAAGGTTTAAACGTTCGTTAAAAATGCCCTAATGGTCAGAAATACTCGTATCTATCGTTGGGCGGGTATTTATAATGAATATATAAAACCTTTTTACATCTGGTCTCCAAATGGGCTTCAGGAAGTATATCTGATTATGTCATGAAATGAACTTTTACTAAAATCTTTATCAAATAACCATATTGTTACACTGATAATATAATGCAACAAAAAAGTTAACAATAATACGTTAGTTTTAAATTATTGATAATTTTGTAGCGAGTTCGGTATGCTACAAATGCAGTGCTTGGCAATTATATTGTAGCCAAGACTCACTTGATTAAACTACCGCAGTTATAATATATATATATATAATAAACACACACACACGCACACACATTCACACACACACACACATACACACACACATATATATATATATATTTGTGTGTATATATATATATGAGTGTGTGTGTGTGTGTGCGGGTGTGTGTGTGTGTATATATATATATATATATATATATATATATATATATATATATATATATATATGTGTGTGTGTGTGTGTGTGTGTGTGTGTGTGTGTGTATATATATATATATATATATATATATATATATATATATATATATATATATATATATATATATATATATTTATAAAAGTTTGCCACGAAGGAAAATATGAAAACGCGAGATAGCCAAGTACTTTCGGTCCTGTTCGGACCCTTAACTGAGGCAAACTGATTTTACAGAGGACGACATGGTCAAAAGAAGGCTTAATATCCAAACTGACACTACAAGATTAGCATTAAGGGCGATTTCACTCTACAGAAAGGAGGAAACACCTGAGGGTAGCCACACTTTGGGGGAAACGCAGTAAACAAGTTATTCTTCCGGAAAACAGTACATTTTGAAAAAACACGGAAGCATATACAATTTAATATCATGAAATTCCACAGGAAAATGATAGTCAGAAATGCTAGCGCTTTCGTCTTTACTCAGACATTGTCAAGGAGTTAATGAAGTACAATTGGAGAGAAAGGTCTCAGGTACTACATAAGATCAAGAATACCAGATGGTTAATTGTCAAAAGGGTAAAAATTAAAAGAGATAATCCAGGATTATCGGATATCACACGGTCACAAACCTAAACAGATTGACCCTAACCGAAATTAAAAAGTTTCTTTACAGTCCAAAACATGTAAAAACTGAATATATTAATTTTGTTGCTTATATTTATCTACAACTTTTTTCATTATGAAAGCATCAAGTTTAAATAAACCAAGACTTAAATTTAGAACATTTCTATTATTTGACTTGATGAAACACGATTCAATGATAATCCTTTTAACTGTGTCATTACATGGGATTAAGGCTCTTGCTTGACTACAGTTAATAGGATGGTCTAAATCTCTCATATGTATGAATAATGCATTTGATATTTGCCCAGTTCTCACAGAATATTGATGTTGTTTGAGACGTTGTGAAAGAGATTTACCGGTTTGTCCATAATAGACTTTATCACACTTTTTGCAAGGAATTTCATATATGCAGCCTGGAAGATCTTTAGGAGAATTTTTTATTACTAAACTCTTGACATTAAATTTACTGAAAACAACATTTATGTTAAAAAGCTTTAAAATTTTAGGAATATCTAAAAACCTTTCATCATATGATAATTTTAGAATGTTATGCTTACTAAATTCAAGTTTGTCATTAGTTGAATAAAAATTTTTTCTAGCTCTCTTCCATGCCACATCTACAAAAGTCCTTGGGTATTTAAGTTTCATTGCAATATCATAAATAGTTTTAATTTCAGTGTCAATAAACTGCGGGCTACAGACACGTAAAGCTCTTAGAAACATCCCAGAAAATACAGAGAATTTAACATTTTGATGGTGATTGGAGTAGTAATGAACAAAAGAGGCAATGTTAGTTGATTTTCGAAAGACTGAAAAGGTGAAATTTCTATCATTTCTATGGACAGTTACATCAAGAAAATTCAAATTACAATTTCTTTCTTCCTCTACGGTAAATTTTATAGAAAGGACTAAATTATTGAGATTATTAAGGAATTCCTGGAGATTTTCGTGAACTGGCCAAATACAGAATATATCATCCACATATCTAAACCAAATAACTTTATGGGGCAAAATTCTTGGTATGAGTTTTGTCTCAAAGAATTCCATGTAAATATTGCTAAGGACAGGAGATAAGGGATTACCCATAGCCATGCCAAACTTTTGTACAAAAAACTCCCCATTAAAACAAAATTTACTATCTTTGATACATAACCTTATGAGACTAATGAGGTTTACCACACTTAAGGGAATGTCATGACGTTCTAATTCCTCCTCCAAATATTCAAGTAAGTCATCTACAGGCACTTTTGTAAATAAAGAGACAACATCAAAACTAACCATATTAAAATCAAAATTCAAATTTAAACTATTAAATTTGTTTATAAAATCAACATTGTTTTTAACATTCGTGTTAGAAATGTTTCCTACCAAAGGAGTAAGAATTTTTACAAGCCATTTAGATCAATTATACGTAACTGAGCCCACTGAACTAATGATTGGTCTGATAGGGTTATTGATTTTATGTGTCTTGACTAAACCATACATATAAGGTAGGGAGGCACATTGCGGTGTAAACTGTTTAATTAAATGGTCCAAGCCCTTCAAAAGGGATTTAATTTGTTTATTAAAATGGGAGTTCACTGTGTGTGTAGGGTCAGACCTCAGTTTCGTGTAAGTATCCGTATCATTTAGCAATGTCATTATTTTACTTATATAGTCACTTTTATTCATTATCACCACTGCATTAGGTTTATCTGCTTTTGTCACTTTCGGTTAGGGTCAATCTGTTTAGGTTTGTGACCGTGTGATATCCGATAATCCTGGATTATCTCTTTTAATTTTTACCCTTTTGACAATTAACCATCTGGTATTCTTGATCTTATGTAGTACCTGAGACCTTTCTCTCCAATTGTACTTCATTAACTCCTTGACAATGTCTGAGTAAAGACGAAAGCGCTTGGATTTCTGACTATCATTTTCCTGTGGAATTCGCTTATACACACACACACACACACACACACACACACACACACACACACACACACACATATATATATATTAATATATATATATATACTATAATATATATATATTAATATATATATATATATATATATATATATATATATATATATAAAGATATATATACTATATAATTTTAACCAGGTCTTTTAATAAAGCATACTAAAATATCTTAAAATCAGCTCAGAAACAAATTTACTTAATTTTAAGTAAAATCATAATTGTTCTTTTTCAAGCATATAACATTTGTTAGGAAGTATTAGGGATGTGTAGATGAAAGCTGCTAATGGGTTTCAGGAGACAACTTGAGGCTATATAGTTACAATACGGGAATTATCTATTTCCAAAATATATTACCACCACCTCCTCCAGTTGACGGAAAAATATATATTCATTGTGATGGAAGTAATATTAAAATTACAGGACGTATATTTTAAGTTTCTGTACATGAATTTCTAGCTAATAAAGATGGATGAGTAACATTAAAAAATCTACCAGTCATCCTCATTCCTGCTGATATAACCTCACAAGTTTTTTTTTACAATGTTACTTCTCTTCTCTTACCCTCAGAGGCCTAATATAGACTTCCCATCCAATTGAAGATATGGTGACTCGTCCCTGTTCGGGAGTATCATTGTTGTTGCAGTCATAGCTTCTCTATAACTAGTAATGTCTTTAGTGAACCTAGCGCTCGGTCACAGTTTAGGCCTGCACGTCGACTTCCAAAAGCCAGCGCTATGTATACGATTCACAGTTAGCGCTGGGCCTCAAATCCCCATGTACACGTAACTTCTCATCATGTTTCCACAGCACTGTATGCAGTGCATAGGTATTTGCTGTTTACCGCAGTCCAAATATCGGCGACTCTATATATGCCTGTTTCTTGGAGAGGACTAGTATGGCTCAGTCACGGGATTCAAAAACTTTATTCGTTGTTTGTGGAGACTGCAATACAAAGCACAGCTAGTGGCTTAATTCAAATTCCACAGATCAATATGGCCGGTCTGCTCTCGAGTTCAGTGTATCCTGTGATTTTGTCCAGCTAATTGAGTAATCCATGTGTATTTCTGGTAACAGAGTAGACCTCATATTCACAAGGTCTGTGAGTATATAGACACTTCCGATCACTGTGCAATTGAGATGGAAATATTTGTCAGACAGTATATTTCTAATGCCAATATTGGAAAAACGGTCTGGTTGAAATCTAGAGCCAATTGGAGTCGCATTATTGAAGCATGTGAGCCACTTAATATTTCAGATGTTGTATTAGATGCAGATCCCAATAAGAAACTAAATGAAATGCTGATGCTTAGTAAGGTATATCCACAGAAATGTCATCAAATTCAGGTCTGATAATACATGTAGAAGAGCTTACAACGACAAGCTTGGCAAATTCAACACATGGTGACGAAATTATTCACGTAAAAATTGCACCATTTTTGTTGAGTCTCGCCATGCTGCAAATAGAATTTATAATATACCTGAGAAAACTTACAATAATTCCTTAAAGAGGAAACTTGAAGGAATTACTCAGCCTCATTTTTGGTGAAACAAATTAGCATCATCTATCCTTGGGCCGGGTTCATCGTCCATTCCTCCACTACTAACAGATAATGGTAGATTAGTAATGACCCTAATGAAAAAGTTGAATTGCTTCATTAAGCTTTTGAAGTTAAGTATTCAGTGAGGATGTCCTGACCCTGACACTTGTCATCCTGAACCTATTCTTACAAAATTTGCATTTCGCTGTATGGATGTTAAGAAAATTCTGGATGATCTTGATAGCTGGGGTGGAGAAGTAACTGATGTTTTCTTCCTTTTTTTAAAGGTTTCTAGTGTGTGTCTTCCAAGATTAGTATATTCTTTAGATTTTTATGTCGACATAGTACCTTGTGGATGAGCACAAGATTTAGAAATACAGTGCCTGTACCATAGAATGATATACCTGCAGACTGCAATAAGTACAGGATAATTTCTATTCGTCCTGTGCTCTCCAAAGTTGCAAAAAAACTTATTTTCAAGCCATTGTATAAGTACTATGTGGAACCTAAAGGATAGTTTGTTAATATCTAATATGCATAATTATGCATACAGGAAGCAGTTAGGTATCTGCGATGCTCTATTTTCATTTGATATTCCATTTACAAGAGAACCTTTATAAGTGTTTTGAGTGTAAAATAATTTAAATAGATTTTTCTGCTGCTTTTGATTTAGTAACTCACAAGGCATTTATTTATAAACTTCAGAATCTTGCAGTGAGTGGACATATTTTAGGTTTACCTGAAGATTTTGTTAAAGGTAGGCAGCAACGAGTTGCTGTTGATGGGATATTAGCGAACCAAGACTTCTTGTGTCTGGAGTTCCACGGGGTAGTGTTCTTGGTCCACTGTTATTTTATTTATTTTTATTGGCCTAGAAAACAAGATCGTTCAGTATGCCGTTGATGCTACACTGTGGATGTCATAAAGTCTCCACTTATGAGATATGAAGCTGCCCTTAGTCTTAATCGGGATATGGAGATGTAACACCCGATACACCCTGTTAAAAAGGATAGTTCAGTGTGAATAATTGTAATTTTTCCCTATGTATCTCATTAGAGAGAGTAAAGAGGTTCATTGAGTATCTTCAAAATAATGAAGAAAGAAAAGAAAATGAAAAAATCTAAATACAAAGAATAAAAATAAAAAAATGGACTCAGTTAAAAAAACTCATGAATTCTAAAAACAAGAAACTTAAATTTAAAACAAACAAATACAAGTTAAAATGCTTTTAAAATATGTTTTTTAACTTGATTTTAACTTGTTTTTGTTTGTTTTAAATTTAAGTTTCTTGTTTTTAGAATTTGTGAGTTTTTTTTAACTGAGTCCATTTTTTTTTTATTCTTTGTAATTTAATAGCCCTGATGATGAGACATGTGGTCTCGAAAATCTGGCCAATAAATTTACAATGTTACGATGGGTGTTTGCAATTTTATTCCTCCTATATATATATATATATATATATATATATATATATATATATATATATATATATATTTTACCATTATGCATCAGTAATTCGTTAATGACAAGGAATGTAGGCGAGACTAGTCAGGACTTGCGCCTATGTCTGCATTTTATCTATACATCGTGAAATATATATATAGTATATATATATATATATATATATATATATACATATACATATATATATACATACACACACACACACACACACACACACACATATATATATATATATATATATATATATATATATATATATATATATATGTGTGTGTGTGTGTGTGTGTGTGTGTGTGTGTATACATATATGTATATATATATATATATATATATATATATTATATATATATATATATATTTATATATTTATATATTTATTTATTTTTGAACTTCAGAATCTTGCAGTGAGTGGACATATTTTAGATTTACCTGAAGATTTTGTTACAGGTTGGCAGCAACAAGTTGCTGTTGATGGATCTTAGCGAACCAAGACTTCTTGTGTCTGGAGTTCCATGGGGTAGTGTTTTTTGTACACTGTTATTTTTATTCATTGTTATTGGCCTAGAAAACAAGATTGTTCAGTATGCCGTTGATGCTACTCTGTGGATGTCATAACGTCGCCACTTATGAGAATTGAAACTGCCCTTAGTTTTAATAGGGACATGGAGATGTAACACCCGATATATATACTTAATATATATATATATATATATATATATATATATATATATATATATATATATATATCAATTCAAGCTACAAATGTCCTTTTATATCTAAATTCACTTTACCTCCCAAATGATATATTTTCATATATGTACCGAAGGGGAATTTTTTAGTTGATAATAATTTCGTCCCCCCATGGGATCGAACCACCGTCCAAGTGGACGGGGACGAAATCAGGACAGTCAGTGACGCTATCCAATCAGCCAACAGAGATGCTACAAGTTCATATCGATTCTGACCTTACAAATCACCCTCGATCTCGGTGCTTTCGTAATTAGAATCGATATGGAACCCCGTCTACCATGTTAGCCAATTCGAGCGTTTGACAGCACGTAGCCTTTTGTTATGAATAATTATCACATCGAACCGTGATCCATTTATATATCAATTCAAGCTACAAATGTCCTTTAATATCTAAATTCACTTTACCTCCCAAATGATATATTTTCATATATGTACCGAAGGTACATATATGAAAATATATCATTTAGATATTAAAGGACATTTGTAGCTTGAATTGATATATAAATGGATCACAGTTCGATGTGATAATTATTCATAACAAAAGGCTACGTGCTGTCAAACGCTCGAATTGGCTAACATGGTAGACGGGGTTCCATATCGATTCTAATTACGCAAGCACCGAGATCGAGGGTGATTTGTAAGGTCAGAATCGATATGAACTTATAGCGTCTCTGTTGGCTGATTGGATAGCGTCACTGACTGTCCTGATTTCGTCCCCGTCCACTTGGACGGTGGTTCGATCCCATGGGGGGACGAAATTATTATCAACTAAAAAATTCCCCTTCGGTACATTTATGAAAATACATATATCATTTGGGAGGTAAAATGAATTTAGATATTAAAGGACATTTGTAGCTTGAATTGA
>NC_087213.1:48831569-48849069 GCF_015104395.2 Macrobrachium nipponense | reverse complement strand
TGAAGTAAAGTGCCCGGGATGTCCTGGTATCTATGTTGAATCATGCCGTAGTTTATTGCAGATGTGATATTGTAGCCGTACGGGTTACAGTTTTAGAACGGGTCAGAAACTGAGTAAGCCAGAATTCTCTAATATAAAGAATAATGCCTCCATACGTAAAATCGAGGCGAATAAAAAGCATTTCTCTATTATTAATGGCACAAGCCATAGTTACTACCCTTGAAACCTTATACAACATCAAACTGCTGGTTACGTCTTTAAATTCTAACGTTTCCACTTCTGCTCTTCATCTAGCATAACTAAGTCGTAGGTTGGTGTCAGGTCTTTAGTCATTTGTTCTTATCCTGCTCCTTTGAATGTTTTGTTGAACCCTGGGTCTTTTTTACTGCACACTTTTTGAATTATATTGATTTTGGTAACCAATACTTTTTCTCTTAACTTTATTTTGAAATAGTTTTTATAGATTTCAACGAATTTTATACTATATTTACAGATTGAATAACCACTGAGCACATGTGTGAAACATTTCATGTTAATAAACTATGACTGTTTTGATGATGTGTTTTGGGGACACTGCTGTATGCCTTTATACACACACACACACACACACACACACACACACACACACATATATATATATATATATATATAATATATATATATATATATATATATATATATACGTTCTAAGATATGGCAGTTGCTAGTAACTCAAGCAATAGATGACTGTTGTAGGAGGAAGTACATCTCAGTAGATCCTTAACTCTGATAAGTGCAACGGTCATGCGCTACCTGAGGCGTGTTTAAAAAACCACGTTTTTTTCCATAAATCATCGCCTGTGTCGAATCTGGGTGTGATTGACCTGCAGGCGGCCACTCTTCTAGAAGCCATGGTCGTTTGTGGAGCTCCATACGTCTGCTTCAATTGCTTCCCCCTTTTTTGAGAATAGTTTGGGTCAAGATCGACCTGCACGCATCTTTAACAGGTATGTGATCGAAAGGCAAAGTTATTACGTAAGAATTTCTCAATGAACATATATATATATATATATATATATATATATACATATATATATATATATATATATATATATATATATATATATATACTATATATTTATAGAAGACTGTTGCAGGCTCTTTTATATGCTCCCTGGAGGAGCATTTTTTAGGCACCTGTCCTCTGAGTTACAATCCGCTGTTCTACAAAAGGTACGTTGACGATACCTTCGCGTTTTTTAAATCCAGTATAACGCTGAAAAGTTTCTTGATTTTATTAGTTGGGCACACCCAAATATAAAATTTACTATGGAGTGCGAAAGTGATAATAAACTACATTTCTTATATGTTTTAGTCTTATAACAATATGTTCATTTTAATACTTCAGTTTACAGGAAGAGAACTTTTACAGGACTTGGTTCAAATTTATATAGTCATTGTTTTTATGGCTTTAAATTAAACTCTTTATCCACATTACTTCATCGTGCCTTCGCACTGACATCTAGTTAGGAGTTTTTTCTCGAAGAAATCAACTCTTTAAGCCTATATTTTAAGGGCAATTATTTTCCCACTACACAGTTTCACAGGTATGTTTTTAAACTACTTAATAACGTTTTTATTCCAAAAGTCTCCTTACCTAATGTGTCTAAGCTTCCATTTTATGCAAATGTACCTTTAATTCATGACAAAAATTTCTATAATGCCCTAAGAAAACTCATATTTAATTTTATACCAGCTATCAGATTTAATATCATCCCAACAAATCCATATATTTTAGGCAGTTTGTTTTAAATTATATATATATACATATAAAATTATATATATATATATATATATATATATATATATATATATATATATATATATATTATATATATATATATATATATATTATTATATATATATATACATATATATTATATATAATATAATATAGTTATAATTATATATATATTAGATATATTAGATATAATAATATTATATATAATATCGTCTATATAATATTATATATATTAGATATATATATATATTATATTATATATATACATAATATATTATAATTATATATATTATATCTATTAATATATATATAGTATATATATATTAATATTAGATATATATATATATATATATATTATAATAATATAAAGTATATATATATATATAATACCTATTAATTATAATAGATATATATATATTATATATATTATTGTATATATATATAAATATAACTATAATAGATTTATATATAAACATAATATAACAATATATATACAATATATACATATATATTAACATATAATATATATATTATAATAATTATAATATAATATATACAATAGAATATATATACTAAGATATTAATATATTATTATATATAATATCTATATAATATAATATATATATATATATATATATATAATAATATATATATATTAGATATAGATATATCTATATATATAATGACGTGAATACACAAAAGACTATTAACTTTGCGGACAGGTATATATAACATAGTATATAGATATAGTATATTATAATATATATATATTATATTATATAATATAGTATATATATATATTAGATATAATATACTAGTCCTATGATTATATATTAAGTTAATATAATATATATATATATACTATATTATCACTATATATAAATATATAAGTATATATTATTATATATAATATATATGTATATATATTAATATGGATATATATATATATATATTAATCTATATATATATATATATAACATATATATAATATATATAATATAATATAATATTATATATATACCTATATAATAAATACTTATTATATAATAGATAATATATATTAATTATATTATATAGTATATATATAATATATATATATAATATTATAATATCTATATATTATATATATATATCTGATATATATATCTTATTAATATATATATTATATATAATATTAGTATATATTATATAATATATATATATAGTATATATATATATATAATATAATATATAATATATATAGATATATATAGATAATATATATATAATAATAATATATACATAGAATAATAGATATAATATCGGATATATGTAATAACAATACATATATATATATTTATATATATATATTAATATATATAATTATTAATATCTAAATATATATATAATTTATAAATATATATATATCGATATATATATAATATATATATATATATATATATAATATAAATAATAAGATAGATAAGATATATACTATAAATAACAATATATATCTATATAGTATATTATATAAATTATATAATATATATATATATATATATAATATTATTAATAGCATAGAATAGATATATAATAATAACATATTATTAATCTATATATATAAATATAATTATATAATATATATTATTAATATATTAATATATATAGATATAAAGTATAGATAGATAGATATAATATAATACACATATATATATCTATATATTATAAGTAAGATACTATATAATTAATATATATAATATATATTATATAAATACCAATAAGAAATATATTGTAACGTGAATATACGAGAGGCACGTTGAAGCTCTTTGAAGCTCTCAGCATAAATAAATCACATAAAAGAAGTACAATATTTTTCCTCACTCCCCATAAGAATCTAGACCACCCAAATCAACTCACAGAAGCCGTGTCTTCCCCTTTCCTTGATAATTAACAATTGGACACGGCGCTTACCCTACTTCGCTCCACCCACCAAAAAACTCTGCCTCTGTATAGATAAATTACTCCCATTGTCCTATTTTTCCACACATGGTGTTGTCCTGCGAATTTCTTTCCAGACCAACCCAAAAAGAAGCCAGCACCAAGATGGGAATACAAGAGACAAAAGGGAGAGAAGAGGCAGAAAGCAGAAAAGTCTCTCTCCGCAGTTCTGTACAGATGGGTCACGAAGACCTCCTTATCACTATCTGGGGATAGAGAGATTCTCTTCCCAGCTCCTTTCCCCGTGCTGGGTGCTCTACTCAAGACACGATTTGTCACAAACCAGGTACGTTAATTACTGTCTGCTCTCACATGTATAACTCAAATCCCCCCTTGCATCTCCTTCAGAGAAGTGAAGTGGTGAAAAATTTGTGACTTGTAACTAGAAGTGTTCATTTATATTGCTAACTCATAACAGTTTGTTAAGACCTACATTCTCTGCCTTACACAAAATCCCAATTATATTAATTGAGTTTTTCGATCGAGAATTACAGTGCATCCTTAATTTGTAGAATAAGGCAACGCAAGAAGTTGTGTACCACCTCTCATGCATTCCAGGTGCCACCATCAATCACCTATCCCGAATCCCAAAGTATGAAGAATGAAGAGCTGCTGATAACATATCTATGTATGATTTGCCATAACTTACAAGTGTCTCATTTCTGTAAATGACAGGTTCTTCATAAAAGGAATTTATATTTCACTAGTGGGTTTCACAGTGGCACTAGTTGCTTTGTAAATTAACATAACCTTTAGCTCCTGTATAATTACTTTTAATCTACATAATAATAATCTTAGTTAATTGTAACTTTGCATTTTTCCCTTAAATACATCAGTTTTAATACCTTTTTTCCTTTTCTCTTTATTACTTTTGTGGCCCCCATTCTTGTCAGATGTCAGTTAATTTTAGAGTAAATGATAAACTTCACACAGCCATGCACATAATAAATGGCGACCATGGCCAGCATTCACAGAATGAAAAACCTTAATTGATCTCTCATCAGAGTAGAAATTATTCCCACTGACTGTGTAATATCACTGCTTTGCGAGAGAAACAAAACTTATTGTGATACCCCCTTTGTCTTTTTCGCACCTTTGACACCCGTGAACAGTGGTACACAACTGTAAGTACTTTATTCTAGTGTTTTCATTTTACACCTTTCATTTATTAATTTTTCCTAAGTGTTCAGATGTGATTACGTTTACACATTTCATTCATTCACTGCTCGGAGAAGGCTTGTTGCCACTTACGCATGTATTTTAGCTGTGTATGTTAACTGCAAGACCTTCACTGGCCTACCAGTCCTTTGCGGGTATCTGGCCCACTGCCTCAATTATTATTTTGAACAAACCTTCATCCCAAGGGACCAGCAAGCAACTTTTCCTCTCTTTCCTATCCCAAGCCTTGGCGACTCCCCCAGTTCCGTGCACTGAGGACCCGTCTTGGCCCTTCTTTCCTATTTTCCTGCCTTGGTGGTTCCACAGATTCACAACCGTAGTCCCATCTTGGCCCTGCTTTCACAGTGCCTCGCCTTTTCTATGGCACACCCCCTTGCTTAATACCAGTGCCATTGGAGGCATTCGCCATTCCATGGAGGGGACTAATACCCAACAATACACCTTTCTCCCACAACCATGGCTTCTTATGCTGAGTTATACCAGACCTTTCTAGGAATCGGACAGGGTCTGGCCCTCAGAGGAGAAACTCTAACAACTTATTCAACACCCAAGTGACCAAAGCCTTAATGGTTCAAGAACCAGGGATTAGAGGGAAAGTGCAGAGAAAGAAACCAGGGAGTAGAGGGAAAGAGCAGATCAAGAAGCCAGGGAGGAGAAGGAGAGACTAGCTCTAGAGCCCCAGCGTGCCCATGAGTTGGCTCTTGAACAAGATAGCCATGGCACTTGCCCTCTTCAGCCACATCCCAGTCCGCTCTAAGCACCATGAGCATGTTCATCCAGACATGGTCAGAAGACGAACTTGAAGCATGGCTTGATCACATAGAGAAGGTGTTTGCCAACTATGCTCCAACTGCATTCAAGATCTCGCCAATTCTGAACAAACACATTAAGGGCAAGGGTTTAATCGCACTGCATACTTTGACAACTGCTGAGCAAGGAGATCTTGCAGCAGTCAGAAAGGCAGTCAACGAAGCCTTCAAAATTACACCTGAACGCTGGTGACAATGCTGGTGTAGCCTACCCAAAGAAGCCGGACAGTCCTGGGTGGACTGGACATATCACAAAGGAAGAAATTTCATCCATTGACTGGATTCCCTTGAAGTCAGAACACTTGCAGGCCTTTCTGAGCATGTGCAATAGGAGGATTTTTTTTATTATGCCCCACAGCACACTAACCACCTATATTTATGAGAAGCATCCCACAACCATTACGGAATGTTGCCGTTTGGCAGATGATTGGGAAACACATCAGCCCCACTAAGCTCTTTTAACAAAAAGATTACACCTCCAAGTTCCATGTCCTCAACGGCCCAGACCAAGAACGGGCCCACCTCTAAGCCAGTTACGTGCAGCTTCTGCAAACGAACTGGACATAGTATTGAGCACTGTCACAACATACCACGTGACAGCCAACACACTGTGACCACCACTGCCCCTACAAGCTCAGAGGATGCAATGCCTCCTCTGAGCCAGAACCAGACCTACTCCTTTTAATGGACCAGTGCCACCAAGAGACTACAGCTGGAACTATTGCACTGCATGCAAAGTTTACAGACATTCTGCCTTATGAGCGAAGTGCCCAAGCAAGACAGCTACACTTGCCATTGCCTTGGCAGTAGTCAAGCCCTCAGCCTTAGGCCCTCCAGTCAAAGGTCCAATCACTGTAGCACCTCCCACAGGTAACTACAATGCATGCCATGTCAGAGCTTTTGATGACTCTGGTGCAAAGGTCTCCTTCATAAGGGAAGATCGAGTCCCCCATGGAGCCACCGTCGACAGGCACAACCTCATTACTTTAGAGGCAATCAACTGGAGGATGATGATCATTCCTACGGTTCAATTGAGGGTCACCAGACCCCATCACTCAAAACTCTACAGACATGCAGTAGTTAAATATCTTCCTGAAGGTTGCGACCTCCTCCTGGGACGGGATTTGGAAGCCTCCACAGCGAGTCCTCCTCGAAGTATTCTTAACATGCTGCCAGTGCCGCCTGAGTGCCTGAGCAGTCCCACCTGGATGTTGAGCCACCCTCTAGGACCAATTAGATGCATGGCCGGGAATCCAAGCCAGTGCCAGAGCCCACTCTGCATCTCCCCCCAGGAGATCCTCAACAGGGTATGCTCTTACCTCCTGGCTTGGCCCCACCACCAGTGTCGGACCAAGAGTTAGCCCCAAGTAGACCTGAGTCCTATTCAGACTCCCACGACCATGGCGAAAACTCACACAAAGGTGTGGGCTCACAAACCATGCCAAGTCATTTACAAGTACTTTTGTAAATAGAGTTACGACATCAAAGCTAATAATTTTGAACTTAACATTAATAGTTGTGCTTTTTAGTTTTTCTATCTGATCTACATTAAATCTAATATTGAATTCGAAATGCTTCCTACTGAAGGTGAAAGAAACTTAACCAGCCATTTTAAAAGATGGTAAGTACATGACCGAACAGATCTGATAATTGGTCTAATGGGGTTACCAGGTTTGTGTTTTAACAAGACCATACAAGTAAGGTAAAGATGGAGATATGTTTACAAATTGTTTAATCAAATCTTTATTATTTTTAAGATACTTTTGACCTTCTTATTAAAATGAGAAAGCACACGTTCAAATGGATTTGAGGTCAGTAGATCGTAGGTATTAACATCACTCAGGAATAAGTATAGTCAATCTTTGTAATCTTGCTTATTTAGTATAACCATTGCATTAAACTTATCAGCTTTCGTAAAATGAAGTTCGTCATTGTTTTTGAGCTTTTTGTATACTTTTACGAATCTTAATGGTACGTTTGAATAGGAGGGAAATGAATTTACACCATAGATAAAGCCTTTAACAAGATTAAGATTGTCATCAGATATATTATCAGACTTTTCTAAATTACAAAAGGCTTCAGATATATTAACATAGTCCTGTGCAGTGGGTGTTACAGGTAAGGATGACTGATCAAGCTTATAATCAGATAAAGTAATTACAAAATCCGAATTAGCATCACGTGTCCATTTCCTACTATCAATTAACATATATAATTTATGGCAGAGGTTATTTTCCAGCTTTCTCCTTCTATACCGTAGTCTTCTGCAGCAAGCAATGATCGAAAATAACTTGCTTCCAGTCATCTGGTATGGCATTAGATGGGTCTCGTTTCTTCCTCCTCGAATTTCTGTAGGCCTCTCGGACTTTGATTCTCTTTATCTCGATGTTCTTCAACAAAATAATACAATGAAACGTCGCGAAAGGTATACCACCGAACTGAAGGAATCTTCTTGGTAGTATAGGTCTTGGAAGGATTTGAAGGCCAAGTTTTTGTGCATAGGCGGCGATCAAGGCAGAGCGAAAACCATACACCAGCGGCATCAGAACAGGAAACAGACGTCGAAAGTCGAAGAAACTGGGAGTGGTCTCCATATTGCTTATATGTCACTAAATAGCTCGTGACCTCTTTTTATTTTTTCCCGTGGCCTTTGCTAAATATATTGTCACGCGCTGTTTATTGATATATATATATATATATATATATATATATATATATATATATATATATATATATATATATTATATATATACATGTGTGTGTGTGTGTAAAGAGGCAGGAGCAGATACCAAACAACAGACACGTTTGAGTAATGGGAAGGCGTTCTTCATTTCTTTATCCATTCAATAAGGCGACGTTTCGTATCTCTTGATACATATTCCACGCTGAAAAAACGATGAACTGCAACAATTATTGTGTATAAACAGTAAGAGGTATACAGATTCTATAATTGTTAACATCATGTTAAAGGATAATTAAAAGGAAAGAAAGGACAGCCTTAATAAGAGTATATAAAAAAAAACAGCAACAACAGAACAGCAGAAGGCCAGAGCCAAAACGAAAAAGAGAGAAAAAAAAGGAAGACTTCCACACACGTGGGTATTGTAAACTGGCAGAGCAAACCAATGCATGGGCTGGGGAGAGGGGTGAGAATGAACAATGAGGTTACAAACCGAGGTACAGCTGGGTAGAAGTTCATTGGTGATTAAAGGGAGGGACAGTTAATTTGATCATAATATATTCAATTGTGGTTAACTCTTATACATATCGGGTTCTCCTCACAATACTGAAATCCTTAGCATCTGTATGTCTCATATATATTGCTGTGATTTCTTACATTGGACTGTTCGGGATCAGATAATCGACAGCCTGTTCTAAAACTAACTATATTTAAGTAAACAAGGTGATAATCCTGTCATTAACATGGAAAAGAGATCCAACGGTTCGTGGGTTTATTGGGATTAACTTGAGATTAAGAGTAGGTAATAGTCCGTTGAATAGCCAGCTAAATTTTTTTTTTAAATCTGTTGTTACTTATATACAAGGGAATCTTGCATGCAGACATAATTTGGGGGCGCTATGGACTAAAGGTGGGGTTTAAGTTTAAAGTTAAGCTATTTGTTGAGGGTTCTATGGAAAACCGCTGGAGTGTAGTAATTATTCTTAAAATAATTCTTAAAATAATCAGATGATTTGGACGATCGCTCGGCAAAGGGCCAAGTTTAGTTGTGGTTTCTGTTAAGGAAACAGGAGTTTTATACGACTTCTGAGGCACTGAAGGCTTTTTGAATGTACCCACAGGTGTGCGAACATGCAGTGACTATTATGTCCTTCCTTTAAGTAAAGTAGGAATGTGAACTTAGCATTTATTTAGGTGTAAAACAGAAGGAATCTTTGCCCAGGTTTCCTGGCCGGGAAAACCACGTGTCCTCGGGCTATGATCGAGGCATCTCCATGGCCAACTTTAGCGAGTAGTAAAATTGGCGACGACGCACTGTCACGCATAGTCTTTTGTGCCCAGTGAAAATGAAAGACAGTGACTCTTCCGTTTTCTGTCTCCAGAATGAATGCGCCAAGGTTGAAAAGAACACTATAGGTATTAGATACTTAGTGGGTATAATTTATGAAGACGATCTTCCCTTAATTGTTAATGATACGTTGCGTATAGAAGATGAATTGAGGGCATTGCAGAATTGGAGAAAACTAAGCTAATGGTAAAATTAAGCTCACGAGAGAAATATGAAAACATTTGTGAAGATTTCGGTGGCAAAGAAATGAGTGTATGAGACGACCTAAAAATCCAAGTTGAAGATTTTGTCAATTTACAGGTCGTATGTGACAGCGCGAAATGTTCCTTTTGAAATGACTGACTTCATGCTGAATGACATTCTTTCCAGATACGGAACAGTGTTATGTGAAGAAGAACCCTTCGAAGTCAGGGAAAATACAAAGGTATTGATATTCGATGCATATTAATCGACAGATTCCTTCCTTATATGTTGAACGCATCAAGGTTTATATCTATATATGCTATAAAGGGCAAACTAAAACTTGTAGACTTTGTGGGTATACCAGCCATTTTGCTAATGAATGTGAAGTTGGAATTACACAAAGAATAAATATCATTAGCGAAGTAGATTTCCCTCATTATCTGGCAATCAACAAAATGAAGGAAATGAAATGCCATTAAGCCACCAAGACCCAGTAGACGTTCGAACTTGTGAAGGGATGCCCACAAAACTGCTACAATTGACCGTTCTGTAGAAGTCGGAAGTAACCCAGTATCTAACGACCAACCAGCTGTGCAAACGGAATCTGAAACGCTAATGGAGACTTGCCATTTGATTGACCTGCGTGATGAAAGAGCTGCTACACCAACTGTATCTGAAGAAAACAGTTTGGTTCCTATAAATGGGACCTTAGAGCATAATGGTGCTACAAATGTATTGAATGGAAGATGCTCATCGTACAACGAGCTACTGAGACTGATGAAGTACCTCTTGTTGCAACCTACGGAACAATATCCGGGGAGACGTACGCTTGTTCACCGGACAATAATCCTGTTGAAGCTTTACCTAGTGAGAATGATATGAGATCTTGTGACGTCATGGAAGGAGTACGGCATTTTGAAGACAACGCTGACGAAGACAGAAGTAACACCGACACAGGGCATCCTACGAGTCAAAATTTATTTTGCTCAATCGTCCCCTCCAGATGTCAAGACGATATACAAAATTAAATAGGTGATTTATTGTTACCACCCTTTAATACTTCCAATTATTTTAAAGGTGCCAATGACACGATGTCAGAACTAGAAAGTTGTTGCTCGATAGAAAATGAAATGCCAGCAGGTCAAAAATTTAATAATGATAATGAAACCACAGTGACCGATGAGTCGGACGGTAATTTAAGCATTGTAGAAAACATGAAGATAAGCAAAAAAAAAAAAAAAAAAAAAAAAGTAAAAATGGAACAAAAAAAGAGTAAAATAAAATCTCATAACAACTAACATTCATTACGATATCCACCCATAATATAAACGGCATAGGTGACAGAATGAAACAAGATGTTACACTCATTTAAAACCTTCAACAAAATGGACATTCTGTTAGTACAAGAACACAATGTTAAAGATATTAAAGATACAGAGTTTTTGTCATATAGGTATAATATTAGTTTCAATCCAGCCATTTGTTTAAAGGGTGGAACTTGTATTCTCGTCAAGAAGACTTTAGATTTTGTAATAAAGCACGCTGAAAGAAGTGGCGATTCTAGAATATGTTTTGTACATTGTGAGGTGAACGGTAGCAAGATTCGCATTGTTAACATTTATGCTCCTTCAGGTCACAATCATACAAGGGAAAGGTAAGAGCTTTTTGACAAGGAATTGCCCTGCTACTTACGGTACAATAATAGCCATACTATTATGGGAGGTGGTTTTGAGTCCTAGAGACAATTCTAATAATAATGAATCAAACATGTCAAAATCACTTCTCAGATTAATTAAGACCCTTAGGTTTAATGATGTATGGCTTTTGCATAACAGGGAACCCCAGTACACTTATGTACGCACAAACTACGGTTTGTGCACTGACAAACTGTACTGTCAGACACTCAGAGACAATGTAATTTCAAGCGAAATGCCACCTGCGTCATTTTCTGATCATTCCTCTGTCATTTTCAAAGTTAAGATTAATCCAAACATTAGTATTTGGAACTCATTTTGGAAGCTTAACACTAGTTTATTAAATAACGAGGAAACCAAAGAAAAGTTTACGAGGTTGTGGACCTTCTTTAAAACACATAAAAGGAATTTCTATCACATCAGTAATTGGTGGAATGATTTGGTGAAACCAGAAATAAAATAATTGTTCGTTATAGAAGGTAAAGGGATTAGCAGGCAGAAATTTGGGGTCATCAATTATTTCGAAGCAAAACTAAGGAAACAGTATATGAAACTTAATGTGTCAGGAGGCGCAGCTTATGTAGATATTACTATTCTCAAAGATAGAATAAACAATTTCAAATCTCCGATACTAGAAGGGGCTAAAATACAATCGAGAAATCAAGACAGGTTTGAAGGGGAAAAAGCCTCCTCTTACCTTGAAGGGGAAGAAGCCTCCTCTTACCTTCTTGGACAGCAAAGAGCAATAGATAGTAAAAAGGTCATGACAGAAATAGTCCCAGAACGAAACATAATTCTGAATCTTGATGAAGGTACTGTTCTTACAAATAGCCAGGCCATTGAACACTATCTGTTTAGGTATTACCAAAAACTTTACCTCAAAAACATTTGTGATGTATCTATGCAAAACTTCTTTATGCAGTTTGTAGAGAAAAAATTGAAATATTCTGATAATGATATACCCCTTAAGAATATATCTCAGAGAGATACGTGATGTTATTCGTTCCATTGCTAACAATAAATGTCCTGGTATAGATGGCATCCCAATAGAATTTTATAAGGTATTTTCGGAAGATAATAAGGATGAACTAAAATTGTTGCTTGAAAGTATTATGGAAATGAAGACTCTCTCCAAGAGTCAGAGTATTGCATTGGTCACTCTCATGTCGAAAAGCACCGATGAGAGTGTTTTGGCTAATTGGAGACTAATTTCATAGTTGTGCTGTGACTACAAGATACTTGCTAAGATAATTGCGAAAAGAATGCAAACAGTTATCCTCAACCTTATCAGTCCCGAACATTTTTGTGTGCCTGGAAGATCCATAAATATACGCAATACTTTAACTAGAGATATTGTGTATTACTGTAGTGAGAGAAGAGTTCAAGGATCTATTTCAAATCTTGATCGGTCAAAAGCATTTGACCGTGTTGATATTAATTTTGTACTTCGGATTCTTGAAAGACTAGGTTTTTGTGATGAACTGATTTCCTGCATTAAGATATTGTACACGAATATTGGAAGTTGCTGCATTGTTAATAATGTAACATTATTAAATATTTTAGTGTGCAGAGGGGGGTCCGACGAGGCTGCCCTCTTTCTATGTTTCTTTATGCTGTTTTCCAGGAACATCTGTATCTTGCTATAAAAAGAAAAAGTTGTATTGAACCCCTGCCCTTACCAAATGATAACCTCCTTAAAATTCTTGGGTTTGCCGATGATTCAGATATTTTCGTTGCCAGTGATAAGGGAATTTTGGAGATTAGCACATTAGTGTCTAAATTTGAAGCAGCCACAGGTTGCATGCTGAATAAAAATAAGACGAGAATATTTGGATTAGGCCCATGGGGTGATAGGTCTGTTTGGCCTTTACCATGGCTTCAAGGATATACAGTTTCTTTTACAACTTTTTAAATTTTATTTTCTGATAATTACGAAATGGCTGTTAACTCTTCGCGGACAAATATATTATGTAAAATTAAGAATAATTATTTGTGTTTTCACAACAGTAGACTTACATTACATTAAAAAGCTGTTATTGTCAATACTTTGATTTTTTCAAAGACATAGTATGTCTCCCATATTTACCCTTTGTCTGTCAAATATGCAAAACTAATAAGTAAAGAAATTTTCTTTTACATCTGGGGACAAAAATGTGAATTTATCAAAAGAAATACTTGAACAAAGTCAAAGATTGAAGGAGGAATAGGAATGGTAAGGCTTTTACATTGTGATGAGAAATACAAATTTATGTCTAATTATTGTAACGATGCACATGTGAAGGGCTTGTTTACTGGAAAATTAGGACAAAGAGGCAATTCATGTGTAATGGCACCTATGTATTCTGAGGTGTTAGTAACAATTAGAAAATGTAAAAAAGTTAAGAATTTTCCTTTTCTTAAATCGAGAAGTATATATGTGAGCTTATTACCAAATGTACAGCCAACTGTTGAGAGTAGATACCCCCTTTATAATTGGCCTTTGATTTGGGAAAACATCAACATGAAATTTCTTTCTGCTGCTGATGGGGAAATTATTTTAATATATTCACGAAATATTACCCAATAAAAAAGGTTAAAAGAAATGAAAATAATTCAAGACTCTGATTGCCAGTTTTGTGATGCTGAGGAATCAAATATTCATATGGTATATTTCTGCAAGAAAACTCCAAACATAATAATACGGTTGAAAGGAGTTTTGAAGCTTTTTTGCAAATTTGTTCACTGTAATTTCATTAGAACGATGTATTTTGATTTCCTAGAGGCATCGAAAAAACAAAGGAACACTGCAACTTTCATTTTGTCAAATTATATTCAAAATATATGGTTGTTTAAAGACAAGAATTTGCCTGAACGTTTGATTATAATTAGAATTATAGCTTCTGTTATAAAAACCAAAGAGATATCAAAGCTATTTTGAAAGACAAATTGCTAAAGCATTTCACAAAGAATTTGTGTGACATTGAAAGCAATGTATGTAATTCTAGATTTGTTTTAATCTTTTATAAATAATTTACTGAATAAAAATTAAAGAAAAAAAAATAATCAGTGAGAATAATCACTCATTTTAAAATTGTAAAAACACGAGCTATAAAAATTTGTACACAGGCTAGCAAAAATGTATGGAAGCCAATTTCACCTTTAGTTACTTTTACATCAAGGAAGGTAAGAGAATTATGGGTTTCAATCTCAATGGTAAATTGAACGTTCTGGTGTTGAGCATCTAAACGTTTCAAAAACGAGTCAGCATGGTAGTCATATCTAACAAGGGCAAAAGTATCATCAATTTAACTTTTATAAAAGAGTGGATGGAAATAAGGACATTCATCAATAGAGAGTTCCAGAGACTTCATAAAGATGTTGTCAAAGGTCGGTCCCCACAAAGGACCTACAAATTGCCATCCCTTCTATTTGCTAAAAAACAAAAAAAAACAGTACCATTAAGAATGAAGGCCGTGTTCAGAAAAGCCAATTCCACAGGAGACTTGAGCTGAACTATACTAAGTTGATTAAAATATAAATCATCAGTAGGAAATAACTTTAAAAAAAGACATAATTTTAAAAAGGTTATTAACCTGACCTCAGGTTAGTCTTCGTTTCATGCTTAAGGGATTATTTTCACTGATTATTTTAAGAATAATTACTACACACCATCGATTTTCCATAGAACTAAACAAATTGCTTAATTTCATATTTAACCCCCACATTTAGTCCATAGTGCATGCAAGATCCCCTTCTTTACACGACAATAGATTTCGAAAAAAAATGTATCAGGTTATTCACCGGACTATTAACCGCTCTTAATCTTAAGTTAACCTTAATAATCCTAAGATTCACATTTGGGGCAACAATAGCTATAAACGACCATTCATTGCAAAGTTGGGCGGAGCTTGTCTTTGATTTCAAATAAAGAACCAATTGTAAGTGGATTTTTTGCTAGCCCTTTTTTTGTACTCCCTGGAGGAGAAATTGTTTGATGATTGTCCCCTCTGTTTTTACCCCCTTGTTTATAAAAGGTACTCTATGTGGACGATACCCTTGTTCTTTTTAGATCTACTTTTAACGCTGACTAGTTCCTTTCTTTCATCAATCAGTTTCATCCTAATATTAGGTTTAATTTGGATAAGGAACAAAATGACCAGTTGGCATTTTTTATATATTTTAGTTTTTAGATATGATGACCGTTTTAACACTTCTGTCTTTCGGAAAAAGTCTTTGTCTAGACTGGGTTCCAATTTTTACTCTGCTTTACAGAGCTTATTCTTTAACCTCCTCATGGGATCATTTTCACAATGAAATTGATCCTTTATGTAAATACTTTACAGATAACTTTCATCCATCTCGTCAGTACCTCGTTGGACAAGTGGGTTACCTGTTCGCCTACCGATTCGGTAGTTGCGAGTTCTATTCTCCAATCTGCCAACGTGGAATCAGAGGAATTTATTTCTGGTGATTATATACTCATTTCTTGATATAATGTGGTTCGGATTCCACAATGAGCTGTATGTCCCGTCGCTAGGTAACCAATTGGTTCCTAGTCACGTAAAGATATCTAATCCTTCCGGCCAGCTATAGGTGAGCTGATAACCAGATATACTTAGCTTTATCCATCCCGTATCTTTTCTAAACACTGTAAAGCCTTTTTAAATAAGAAATTACTAGATTTACCTACTAATGGTACAGTTCTTCATAAGAAATTGTATGCGAATATTCGTTATAAAAAAGACGACAAATTTAGAAGGGATATCAAGTCAATTATTGAGAAACATTTTAGCATGCTGCAAGTAGTTTTGATTCCAAAAAATCCACTTACAATTGTTTTATTTTTTTAATCAAAGATAAGCTCTGTACAACTTTACAATCAATGGTCGTTTATAGGTATTGTTGCCCCTAATGTGATTCAGGGATTTATGTGGGATCGACCAAAAGATTACAGAAGATCAGTGCTGACTCACATAGAAGTGTGAGTCATCGTACTGGCTGTAAATTGTTCAACCCTGCAAATTGTGGATTTAATATGTTATAATTATGTGACATGTACTTTAACTTTTTTGTCCAATTTATTTCAGACCTGATGATGTAACGCGTTATTAGTTACGAAACGCGTTGGCAAATAAATGAATCGTTCCTATTAATTAGTTGTCTTCTTGTCACCTGGTCGTCATATATGGATATATATATATATATATATATATATATATATATATATATATATATATATATATAAGTCGTATCACATTACCGTGTTTCATATACATATATGGAGCTACAAATGTCCTTTGATATCTAATTCGCTCTACCTCTGAAATAATATATTTTCATATATGTTTAACCGAAGAGGAATTAATTCAGCGATAATAGAATTGCGGCCGACAAGCACGAACCATCGACATATTCAATTCCAGGACTGGCAGTGAAGCCTTAGCCAACCCCGCCACCGCAAGAGATATAAGTTTATGCCGCCTCCCATCTCAAATACCTGCCATGCTCAGGAATTACAGTGCATCCTTAATTTGCAGAATTAGGCGAACGCCAGATGTTGTGTACCTTACTCATGTTTCACGGTGCCAAGGTGATCCATACAGCTATCCATTTCCAAGTCCCAGGGGGAACAATGAAGAGCTGCTGTTAACAATTATTTAATGATTGGTGATAATTGAACAAGAATTTTATTCCTTTAAATTCTGGGTTCTACATAAAAGGGATTTACATTTTTCTGGTGTTTTCCCAGTGGCCCTATTTGATTTGTTAATTAACGTAACCTCAGTGCCACGGCACTAGTGCCTTCAGCTCCTATGTAAAATTCTTCTGATGGAAAGAATAATAATCTCAGTTAAATGTAACTTTGCATTT
>NC_087213.1:48824069-48826569 GCF_015104395.2 Macrobrachium nipponense | reverse complement strand
GCTGAGTAATTTCTGTATGACCTTGTTAATAATCTTGGTAGGGAAACAGTTATCGTTAAAGTATTTGTAAAGGAAGGTAATTTCGTTATGGAAAAGTTCCCAGTCTGAAGTGAGTAATAGTGCCCGATGAATTAGTGTATAAGCAGAATTTAAACTTTAAAGTTATAAAAAAACAAAAACTATAAAAATTGGAGCCCAGACCTGTAAAGGTTTTCTTCCTAAAAATGGTGGTTTTAAAACAGTTACTGTCCCTAGATACCAGAAATTATGTGGGATCCACGAAGCGTCTTCTTAGGGTACGAGTCGATTCCCATAGGGGGGTTAATCATAGAACTGGATGTCGCCTATCCAACCCAGATGCATCCAACATAAGAAATCATTCTTTGCAATGTAAAACTACCATCCAGTACAAAGATTTCTCTATAATTGGACAGGTCAACAACCATAAAGAGCTATTTATTTTAGAGACATTGAAAATTAAACAACTTGTTCCGTTTTAAAATACCCAGATCCTCGGCTGTTCAAAACTTTTTTTATCTTGACTTTGAATGTTGTTCTTAAAAGCCTCTTATTGTTTACTTTCGTTTCTGCTTCAGTTTTACTCTTGACTTTCCTCTGGCAGGTTAGCTCCACTCCTTTAGTTATTTATTATTTTGTATTATTAATTAATATATTTTTTTATAAATCCTTGTAGATTAATGCTCAATTCCATGTTTTTTTTTTTTTTGTAACTTGTGTTTTAACTTAACTTATTGTGTTTTAAATATGGTCTTTAAAAATTGACTTTTTTAGATAACTATTTTGAATTTTATGAGTTTTTTAAAAAGTTTTTAAAAATTTATTCTATTTACATCTATTGTAGAATTCCCTGAGGATGCAATAATGTATTGTGAAACGTCGGATTAAATGTCAAAATGTCAAATTCCTGTGTATTCCTTCCCTCCTTCATATACTTAGATATATATATATATATATATATATATATATATATATATATAATATATATATATATATATATATAATATATATATATATATTTCTCTTTTTACAAAGTTTCATGCATCTTTGTGTATATGCAAGTTGCCCCTTCCAAGTGGAAGAATCCATTCTCTCCATTCTCTTGAAAAAGCTATCTCTTCTCCCATTGGTTGTTGGAATTACCCCCTACAGAGCCGACCATTCAAAAGGATTGGGAATCAGCGGCTCACTCTCAGAAGAACGCCAGACCTATGACAGGTCAGATCCATCCTGCACCCGAGACGCCATCTTCTCCCCATCCCCCTACCCTTTTGCCTGCTCTCCCATGCTCTCTGGGAAATCCCAAGTATATTTTTAAAGTCCAAAGTGCAGGGAGATATCAAGGAGAAGACTACCAGCCCTCAAAATCCAGGTACTATAAAAGGAGTTCCATTTCAACCAGGGAATTGTTTTTACCTTTGTCTGTATTTAATTTCCTTTTTTCCAAGGCGACTTGTGTAGTTTCTCATTCCACCCATCTGGGTTCAATTCTCAGCCAACTAAAGAACGCACTTTATTTTCTCTTCTATGAAGCCAAAAGCAGTTTGAATAAGTAATTTTTACGTTGTAGAAATAAAACTTCAGAAGAACAGACACGGCAATCTTTCTTATCTTTTTTACAGATTAATTCTATTCTATATGGTTACAAAGCTACACGTATTATAAATTGCACAATGACTTCATGGACACCCTATATAGTACATTGCTGCAAAAGGTAAACTCTGCACCTAAGCATCCTTATGAGAGAGAGAGAGAGAGAGAGAGAGAGAGAGAGAGAAATTACCATTTTCCGATTCAAAGCTAAAAAAACAGGATCAGAACTGCATCATAGCTTGCATGCAGATGAGAAAAACTATCAGCATGATAAACTGAAGTCCAATGTGGCGGACGACAAAAACTTCCAGTACAAACACGGTCAAAGCAAATGCTTGAAGTCAGCCTATCAACATTTTTACCTTTCCGTCGATTCGCTCTTTTCAGAACAAACATTACCAAATGTGTCACCAATATCGCATAGCAAAAGAACGCATCTTTTCCTGGAATATAATTGTGAAAGGTTGCAGTGTGGGACGGCGATTTTATCATTCCTCAACGGAGATGGCTGCAAGTGGAGCAACACAACCCTTCTATAAACTGAGAACCAGAATTAAAATGTATTTATGACAGGATGGCCTAGCGTTAAACTTAAAGAAATGCTTAGGAACTCCTTCCAGTCTGCTTTAGGTATCAATAATTTTTTTGGTCTTCCTGTGATGAAACTTGGGGTGGCAAAGACGAATATTTCTAAAATTAACTGCAAAACTGAACACACACATACTATATATATATATATATATATATATATATATATATATATATATATATAGATATATATATATATATATATATATATATATATATATATATATATATATATATATATATATATATATATATATATATATCGAGCTACAAATGTCTTTAATATCCAATTCGTTCTACC
>NC_087213.1:48806569-48809069 GCF_015104395.2 Macrobrachium nipponense | reverse complement strand
TGAAATAATAATAACAATACATTTTTAGATTTGAAGTATCTGGCTGGCCTTGAAGATATGAGTTAAGGGTTAATTGCCAGGAATTTTCTTACAGATCATTACTAAGTTTGGCGGAGAAATATAAAATTGTGGGGAAGAAAACTTGTGAAATAGGGGTCAGGCCATAGTGATTAATATCGCAATATAAACTAAATATGTAAAGTAAAGAAGTGAATGTGAAGGTGGAAACTTAGGGATGGTTGTGAAGTGGTGAAAAACGACGGAGAAAATTATACACGAAAGAAAGAAGTTGCGTGTAAGAAGGATTTATTACAAATCGACTGTCTAAGAAAGCTGAGAATAGATGTCTGGTTAGGAAGGGACGGACGAAGAGTAAGGGCAAACAAGATGACTGTTGTTCTCTTCAGCCGCACCTTTGATTTGATGGGAAAACCTCAGCTTTTCCTGAAGAGCAACTGAAGGAATGAATAAGCGAATACTGAAAATCACTATTTTGTGGTTCGAATATAACTAAAAGGATAACGCGAAACCTACCTGGAATAATTCATATGGAATAATTTCTCCTGATATTAGCCGCATAAACTCAGCAAATGCTAAATAAAGACAGCATGGTGTATCATCCCCAACCATACAAACAGCAGATGCATCGTGCTATTTATCTTCACCCTTGCAAGCGTGTTTCCCCCTTGCAGTATATACAAAGGGCGGCTTTATATCTAACACTGTTGCAAAGGCAACATATTGCAGCCTAAAAGTAATTAACAGCACCCTCCTCACTATGCGTCCACTGCAGAGATCTCAAAAAATTTCGGGAAATGAAATACTCCATGTTCAGTCTCTTCTCATGATTTATTCGCTACAGCATCATAATTAATTGCTGCAAAGTCATTCCAGTTTAAACAAAAATATATCTAAATACCCAACAGAATCAAAATATTTATGAGACAAATATACCATTTCATAATAAACTCGGTCCTTTTTAGAATTGTGCAACTGTGACTTCGATTACTGAGAAATATTATAACTTTCCTAAATGCATCAGATTTCCTGTATGGAATTAATTGAATTAGAAGGTAACATTTAGCTGACTATATCAGAGGCATTTCCATTACAACAACATAACGTCTCTACTGGACGTAGATATAGAAGCTGAGATTATCCATGATTCAGCAGTAGAGTGGCTTAATGTTGAATTACATAAACTATATACTAGCTGGCGGAACTGGCAACCGTAGGCCGACATTGTTTGAACCGTAATATCATCTTTATTTTCATCGTAGAAGAAAAGCAAAAGGATATTTGGAATCCTTGTGAAACGTTTTAACAAAATTTGTTCTCTTTTCCCCTCTACAAATGATGATAAAGTAGTTAGCATGGCCGGATATCCAGATCAAAACGGAACTTGTTTAAACAACCAACCCCTATAAAATCTACAAATATGATCCGACTTTGGTTCAATTCAGCCCAGTAGTTTCGACGTCTATATCGAGTATACCCCACATGCATAATAGTCTGGTCTGAACCGTTACCTATATATATGTATATATACCGTATCATATACCTATATATAATATTATATGATATATATATATAGATGTATACATATATATATATATATATATATATATATATAGTATATATATATATATATATTATACTATATAAAATATATATATATATATATATATATATATATATATAGTATATATATATATATATATATATATATATATATATATATATATATACATATACATACATATATATATACTATATCATATATTATATATATATATATATGTGTGTGTGTGTGTGTGTGTGTGTGTGTGTGTGTGTGTGTGTGTGTGTGTGTGGATGTATGTATACGAACATACACACATGCATAAATGAATATATAAAAATGTACGTATATAAATACTTGCTAGCTTTCACGCTGAAGTGCGGGAAATATTTACACTCTTGGCTCTCGCTTACTAATCTGACTTCCATTTCTGAGCTGGACAATGTCTTGTTTGACCAATGAGTACGACTGACCAGCTTCAAGCGATGTTTTAGCGCAAGAGGGGAAAAGCGAGATATAAATCTTTTATGACTCGCCTACCACATAAGGAATACATCTATTCTGACACTGGTATCATGTACTTCTCCCTTTTACCCCTGAAGACCGACCGACCACTATTATTGTGCTCCATCTCGCCTCTAACCCAGTTGGGAGGTCTAGGTAAACGAAAAGACGAGCCTGGGTTACTTTACTCACCCCATAGAACATAAATTATATTGGAGTAGGAACAACAAGGTTTATCAGTTAAACAGTTTAACCAAATCAAGTCATTTCAATGAAAAAATAAATGTAAAAGTACGACCTGTTATTACAGCATTGAACTGTCACCTCTCCCTCAAGCAATATTTTATAAGTGTTAGTAAGTACTCTACACTCGCAGTTCACCCCTCTGAACGTCCCTAGTGAGTGGATCATTATCAGTGATAGACTAACCAAACA
>NC_087213.1:48789069-48794069 GCF_015104395.2 Macrobrachium nipponense | reverse complement strand
TACGGCAGAGATTGAAGAACTGCAAAGGAAGGTAGAAGAATAGAATCAGTGTCTTAAAAATGGGATATTATGAAAGGAAATATATGCAAAACTGGGGTAATGGTGTCCAGCCAGAAGGTAATTGATAGGCTGTTTCTAAGATAAGAGGATTTCTAGCTTTAAAACAGGTAGAGAACTTCAAGTACTTAGGAACTACTTTAAGCCCACTTTAAGGGTGTGAAGGTCAGGTGATATGGAGGGAGGTTGCAGGAATATTGTGTGGCAAAAGAATGCCAAATAGACCGAAAATAAAGATATTCTGTGTTGTAATCTTGTCTGTGATGATGTCTGGCTTAGACATTTGAACATTATCAAAGAAGGAGGAGGAGCAGACAGTGGACCAAATAGAAAGAAGATACTATGGTGGATTTTGAGGATCTCGTTTCGTGAAAAGCTTGAAAAGTAAGAAATTAATATTATTGATATGATAATAGATCAGAGATCGAGATAATATGGGTATGTGGCAAAGAAAATGACAAGGAAGGAGTAAAGGAAGGTCGAGAGAGAGACGAGGAATCAGATAGAGTGATAAAGTTAAGTATTAGGAGAAGGGCTTATGGGAGAAGGATGCTTTCCATAGGAATAGTTGGAGCACATTCATCAAAGCAATTAACTCATAAGCAAAAGGATAGTGGTGTGGATGAAGATATATATATATATATATAAAATATATATATATATATATATATATATATATATATATATATATATATTATTATATTATATATATATATATATATATATATATATATATATATATACTAGATATAAAATATGGATTCTTTTGTTAAAACAGGACATCTCAAGTACAAGGGCCCATTAAATCAATCTGGCTTAAAGCTAAGGACTATATTTCAGTGGACTGACTTCCACCCTTATGATGTAGTAAATGGCAAAAGAAGTTACATGTGCAAAATATATAGTGGGAGACACGCCATTAGGTGATGCTTGGGGGCATCGCTAAGCCGACGTTGGTTCTGTCAGTTGTCTTAATCAGTTTCATCGTTGCCTTAAGGTAGATATTGTCTATATGGTCACAGTCCCAGGCTCCATTGGAAAGGTTGATACTATTATGGTTCATGTTATTTATATGATGGGAAATTGCACTTATGTTGAGTTAATCTTTCTGAGAGAGATTTTCCTGAGAAATCTTTTTTTTTGTAGAAAGACATCAAAATCACCTCACTCGCATTTCCAGTATGTTAAGATGTTGTCTATATAATGAAGCCAAATCATATATGCAGGTTTAATAGGGTTTATAATTACCGTTTTTAAAAACTCCATACACAAGTTTGCTCAGTAAAGGGTCCGAACGGACCGAAAGTACTTGGCTATTTCGTTTCTTCCTTTTTTTCCTTCGTGGCAAAAACTTATATATATATATATATATATATATATATAATTATATATATATATATATATATATATATATATATATTGTAGGAAGCCCACTAAAATTCGGAAAAAATTGAAAGTTTTTATTTAAGCTTTCGGAGAGTACTCTCCGAAAGCTTAAATAAAAAACTTTAATTTTTTCCGAATTTTAGTGGGCTTCCTGCAACATATTAGAACACGGATACAGTGTTTAACTTTGCTATATATATATATATATATATATATATATATATATGTATATAATATATATATATATAGTATATATATATATATATATATATATATATATATATATATATATTTAGAGAGATGAGAGAGAGAGAGAGAGAGAGAGAGAGAGAGAGAAAGGGAGCAATCATTGATATCTATAGATAATTTACAAGATGTCCCTTATTATCTCGAACATATGACCTAGGTTCACAGTTCACAGAATGAGAGAGCAACGACGCTTTTGCTCACACGTTGGTTCAGAAACGTCCATAATTCAGGAACCACCACCTACTGACACCTTTGCAGGAGAAAGGCAGGGCGTCTTCCAGAAATCTTCCAGACAAGATGGAGGTGCTCTATAGTATAAAGAACATTACCTTTATATACGGCCATTGCAAACCTGCAAACGTAATTTAACAGTGGGCCTTGATACCTATAAAATCCAAACAGTAAAATATTTACTGTTCGCTTCAGGATGTAAAAGATGCTCTAACATCCAAAGATGTCACCCATGTTACATGCAACTCGCATATCCCAGGAAGAATAATGACGCTGCATATGAGCAAGAGTGAGAAACAGAGAGCGAGGGAATGACCGAGAGGGAAAGATAGGAAGTAGCAAGTTGAAGAAAAAATTACTGCTAACAATTGTGTTTTGTGTAAACTGCTCATAGCTATGAGTACATAGAAACAGCGGCAAGCTAACAAACAATAGTAATGATAATAATAACAAAGAAAGTGTTATGAAACACTGACTTTATATCACTTACAGTTTATGCACATCAAAACTTTGAATCGTATAAAGTAAACATGAAAACTGTATTACTACTGAAATCGCAGCAGCACAATCACGCACAGATAGAAGTAAAAGTGCTAACTGGTTGTCATGCACTCTGACATTTTGGTGCCTTTTAGACACCTACCATTGCAAAAGTGGGCGCATCACTCAGAATGGCACAGTGTGCGGTTGAAAAATATTTTAGAATACTAACATTATTTGCTCTCTCTCTCTCTCTCTCTCTCTCTCTCTCTCTCTCTCTCTCTCTCTCTCTCTCTCTCTCTCTCTCTCTCTACGAATATTGATTACTGTATTATTTGAGAGTACGTGAACGAAAAATCATCCATTTCGATTAGGCATGAAAGATAGAATGGTATAGTGATGAGTGTCATGGATACCACTCAGATGTCACAGGTTCGCGTCTCCCCAAGGCCGATGAAAAATCAGTCTTTGTCAAGATCAGTGTGGGGTCTGCAGTGGGAGGTTTAAACAAACATGCTTGAATTTTAGATAAATTCCCCCTGTTTGCTTGTTCCATGTGAATTGGTTTCATCTACTGAAATAATAATAATAAAAAGTAAATACTATACCATCAGAATGAATAGTTATATGAATTCATAAAATATGAACGATTTATTGCAAGAGGGTTAATTATATAGACATTACTGTTATTCATCATGCACGGGGCATTCCTCTCCTAACAAATGCTTTTATATTATGATATGGTTAACCTAAATTGCATCATAATACAAACTAAAGTGTATGTGATTTATTCAGTTAAATGCTTGCTAATATTTCGATGACAAAAAATAGAATACAACCAACATTAGATACATTCCTACACAGAAAACAAATAGCCACCCAACTCGTTTACTGACAATAGGTTACCTAATATTCTTAATTCTTGATGGTGAGGGGACCAGCAAAATTCTATAAACTATAATTAATTCACAGCACTCACGCATTTGGTGCCCAGCCCCGTCCCTTAAAGTGCTCCTGATTGGATGTTGATCAGTCAGTCACAGGGCTGGAAACTTGTCAGTGTCTCTCAAAACATCACATAGTGAGCATCTCCGCTCCGACCTCTCTTGATGGACATGCCTTCCAAAAGTTATAACTTTCATTACACAACCATTTTATCATAAGAAAAGTAGCATTTCCCAATTTCATCACTACACAGTGTCAAGCCAATCATCATATCTTATCACACCATTGCTTTACCCATTGGAGTGCTGTGTTGTTTGCTGTTCTTAGATTCATGTCCGAACAAGTGGGCAACTACACAAGATGTGATTCATATTTTGGATTGGTTCCCCACAGGGGCATTCCGCACCATTTGTGTAATCCCATCTCTGGAGGTTATTCCCTGTCTTACCAACTTTTGTTCTCCCACTATTCAGGGTGGCCCATTTCCTTCTGGTGAGGGAAAATCCACAGGGCAGGTCTTCACTAGGGTCAGGGAAGGCATTATTAGTAGTCTGACTGTCGCTCTCTCTCCATTTCTCCAGTCTGTATTTTGATAGGTCTGGGGTCTCTCGTTCTTTCACTGTCATGAAGCTCTTACGTGATTGCAGACGTCTTCTTGTTTTACGATGGTTGTAGAGTTGGTGCCTGGGATCTTTTGCTTGTTTGGTCTTTTCCAAAATATATCCCTAGAGTGATAATGAAATCTGTTTTCCCGGGTCTCTGGGCACCATTAATACTTGTGACAAAGTGCCAAGTATCTGGTTACAAGCATCTGGTTACTACACTTACCATTCATTAATTGTTACCTCACAAAAACCAGACACCTGAACCCTCATCACAGGTACTAATCGACTGAATACTCTAAAGGCAACAGTGATCCCTTAATAACTTACCAGTATTGCAGAAAATCAGACTTAGTTCATCAAAACAAGTGTGAGGTAATCTTGTAAGTAATTAAATTAATCAAAGGGCATCACTCCATGAACAACTTTAAAAGTCTAAGTATTTCCCTGATTTCATAAATCTAAGTACTTACCCGGTTCTAAGTCACTTCAAATAAATTGAAGGAAAACAGATCAGTTACCACTCTATGTTTCTACCTAATTTAGATATAGTCATATATAAATATACTGGTTTAAAGAAACACTTATAAAAATAATTTAAATACAACAATTTATTATTAAACTCAAAATTATAAGTGAAATTCACAATATCAGGGAAAATTACTGTTACTTGAAAACAAAGTAAAGTTTAATTAATTCTTGAATCAATTAAGTAAAATTAAATCAAAATTAATTTATCACAAAATTCAAGAAAATTGATTCAATCAAAATTCAAAAGTGTTGTGTAATATCTAAAATTTGGAAATTAATTCACAAGTGCTAAACAACAATAAAACTTGAAAAGAATTCTAAGAAAATTGCAAATTAATTCAAAAGTGTTAAATTCAATTAAATGTGCAACGATTAAGTAATGAAAATAACTAAGTTAATTAAATTGTGAATATAAATGAAAACACAGAAAAATGTGGAAAATACCAAAATTGTAAAAAGTATCAATCACACAGAATATAAAATAAAAACACACACTTCAATAAGAAAATGGATAAATGC
>NC_087213.1:48774069-48786569 GCF_015104395.2 Macrobrachium nipponense | reverse complement strand
CTGGTATTATATGTCCGTTTCTTTGTGTGGTCGTTTTGAAAGGGACGAAACTGATACCTGTCCCTGGTGACGTTGTATGGCCCTACCTAGTACTAGGCAAGTTTAATTAACGTTGTTCAACAGGGGAAGAAAAGAAAGTATTACTATCGTTAGTTGCTTCTTTCTTTATTTACTTTTCTGCCGCTAGTTTTCGGGGTCAACTACGACCGGCTGCTGCTTGCGCAAAATTGTTATGCTTTTTCCCAAGATTAAGTCAATGACTATTTATTTTATACGACAGAATCATTAACCCCTAACTGAAAACCTCTTTTCAATGTAGGCTGGGCCTTTCATGAATAACTAAACTCTTGCAACAGAATGCCTTTGAATTGTATGCGGCAATGCTCTCGGACCAATATATCTAATAATTCTAAGTTCCAGGGATTGCTTTGGCAGACATGATATGGAAAATGCAACATTTCAGTCCTCCCCCTGTAACCTATCAAACGAACATTTTTTAACTCTTCCTTTTTTTGGGATCCCAAAATATCATGATCTCTCTAACTTTCAGAGGCAGCTATTCGTCACTGGTCCTCTCTAAAACTATTTCATTTCGGATTAGATGAGACCCCAAATCTGCTTATAGCGCTACGTTTTTTCAAGGTAAACAATCTCGTAACCAGTAAGGGAAAAATCAACAATGATTCAAAGAAACTACCTTGGGGCATGCCAGATGTTTAGCAAATTCCCAAAGGAACACAGAACATAAACTCCATATCTAAGAGCCTCATTTTGATCCAAGTAAAAGGTGGCAACAAATAAATTTGAATCGCATACTAACCTATATCCATTGTGAGGCTATATGTAATGAGTTGTATCTAAACGCGAATCTAAGTCTGTAACGTTCATAGTGCGCATGCTTACTGGCTGTACGGAAGCAAGTCAGTATTCGAGATATTTCCCAAGATCATGAAAATAAAGTTTCAGTAACCTTAGTAGCAATGAATGCCGAAGACAGGTGATCTGTAAAAATGTGACAATACATAGTATTACAAAAAGCAAGTATGTATCAAGACAAATTGTACCCGAATTATTTTCAAATACAAATCATGCTTGTTAGACGGAACCATATTCACCAAAATGAAAGAAGACTGATTCACCATAAAATACTCATAACTGAACAAACCAAAATTTTTAATGGTATGGGTAATTTTTGTTAAACTTTGATGCTGAAATTAGCACATTGGTGCCTAAATTTAAATTTCATCGAAAATTCTGGAGAGAGAGAGAGAGAGAGAGAGAGAGAGAGAGAGAGAGAGATGAGAAGAGAGAGAGAACGAGAGAGAGAGAGAGAGAGAGAGAGAGAGAGAGAGAGAGAGAGAGAGATACGTGCTGCTCATCGGGCAGAGATTAATTACATGTATCCTTGCACTTAAGGCACATGATATTCACCCTTATAGACAGAATCGACTTACTATTAAATGCAATCTTATACGTATGAGTAACAGTTTATGTAAGAAAACTTCATGAATTATTTATGCTTTTCAGCAACACCGATCTGGCAAAGCTCTAGTAAGCTACGGAATTCCGGTCAAATATTTCAATGTTTTCTTGCTGTTACATAAGGTATACATGAACCCCATAACATGTTTGTTTAAAGTCACCCAGATCTCAGGAAAATTCAGTACATTTGATATAGAAAAGTACAAAATCATACAACAGAAAGATCTAGTAAATTCCCAAAGTACACAGAAACCTAAGATGAGCCTTCGATTTGACGGGTTCCTCCGTCATTTTGGTATAGATTTCCTTTAATAACAATTCAGAAAAGAAGCAGACTGTCCAGTGCTCTCTCTTCCCAGTGTCTTCCTCGCTGGTAGCGGATATTCAAGGAGGTAGGAAAGTGTGCTCCCAGTAATTTAATTGAACTATTTCCCCCGAGGCAGACATTTTCCCCTTTCATTTTCGGAATGGCTTTCATCTCCCTCCCATTACAAGATTATGAACGAAATTTTGTTTGTTCGCCAGTTACGCAAGGCGGAGACCCTCCTCATTCGATTCCTTAGGGCTATTAAGAAGGAAATGGAATAAGGTGGGCTATAGAGAAAATGACTTTGTGCCAGTTTTGGAGAATTATAGGAACGTGTGTGAACTTATGACCCAGAATGAAAACGAAATTCACGTAAACCTCATCTTTTTATTACAAGATCCGTGGCAGGAGCGATGCTGAAGAGGGAGATTTGCTTTGTTAACCCTTCAGGAGATACATTCTCTTGTTCGAGTCTTCATGAATACCCTGTACACCCACAGCCCATAATAACGCCACAATGGATGACAAATGATATGACAACAACTGGTAAATTTTCAATCATATTTAGAATATATCCTCAGTGATCCAAGTGAAGTTTGTCAGGCGATATACGCCATTCACGGAAAATATAAAATGTAAGCTTTATTTTCCTGACACTTCTTTCAATCATAATACGATTCACCAATCCAGAGGTCAACTCTTAAGAGGAGGTTGAATGCTTTGAAAGACGTTCTCTTTTGTGGAAGTTCCCTTTGGTCTTAGTAAGGTAACTCTGACCTAGGGTCATTGAAAACTACTCAAGGTCTTTGCCGGACACTCTTGCTTTGTTCCAAAATTTAAAGTATCCGCATCTAGGACATTAATTCTTTTTGGCAATTGGATCGGAATTTCAATTTGAAATCTTAGGTGAAGACTTGGCTAGATTCATGAAGGATTTGAAACGAGTGGCGTAAATGATATTGCACCGACTTCTGGTCCCCCTTTCCTCGAAATTTTAAGCCCTATTACTGCTTACCTATTTGTATATGACATCTGTCGATATATGGTTCCCTTCAGTGGACAGTCCTTTCATAGGAGCTCTGGATCATTAACTTTACAAGGTTCATAGCTAACAAACCATAATCCCCAAAATAATTTGCTACAAAATAACAGAGCTCAAGATGCCTGAATCTGTAAACAATTACTATTAATTCCATTATCATTAATTTAAGATGTTTCATTAAAGAGTACTAAATATGATTTACTGAAAAATTGATCTTTTTTATTTCCATTTTGCAATAAATATTCGTAGGACTGAATGTGAAACAGGCATAAACGATTAATTTTCGGCTAAGAATATGTGGAAAACTAACTTTACCGACCGCAATAAAATGTAATCACAGGTTAGAAATGGTACCAAAGGAATACAAAAAATTACACAAGTAATTTCAATGAATAACATACGGCCAAGTTTCAGTAGACTTCTTTCTTCTGCTATTGAGATCTGGCAACGAGTATGATACTGCATATCTCCACGAAGAATTTAATTTTAAAAATGTCATAATAAAATAATTACCCTCTTCAATAGCTAAAGGATAATTTTGAATATACGAATTATCGAATTTTTTATTATAGCCGCTATTACCAGCCAAAAACAAATGTCAAAAATTATTACATAACAATGAAAGCTATATAAAATTACCTTTAGTAACCGCCATAATGAAATAATGGGTATTACTCCATACAAGTTTTACTGATTACCATTATCTCACACCAAAGGAAAGAGATTACCACAGTATATCATTGATACATTTCAAAGAAACCTCATGATCACATGAGTCAGTAAAATAGGAAAGTAAATCCACAGTAATATGCGTGTTTGATTGATTTTAGCATTTAAAATATATAAAGCAGAAAGCTTTCGACGACCCGCCAGATTGACAAGGAGGTCATCGAAAGCTTTCTGCTTTATATATTTTAAATAACAAAATCAAACATGCATACTAAAGTGGATTTTGTTTCCCATTCCGATATTTCTTATGTTTCATACATACTTGCATACACACATACATATATATATGCAATGCATATATATTATATATATATATATATATATATATATATGTGTGTGTGTGTGTGTGTGTGTGTGTGTGTATGTATGTATGTATGGATGTATATATATGTAGATATGCATGAAACACACACATACACGCACACACACATACACACACACACACACACACACACACACACATATATATATTATCGGACATCGGGGTTGGGAGAGATCCCAGAATCCTTTCAATGTATCCAATATAAAAAGAAAAAAGAAAAAAAAACAGTAGAATTAAAAATAGGCTTAGATTATAATATGATAAAAATTTATTCTTAACATGAAGGAATGTAAAAGGGGGAACCAAAGAAGGGAACAGTGATTACCGAATAGTGCTGAAAGCAAAAGTTGAGCACCAGTCAGGATCCGTTTTAGTTCCAACGGAAACTCAAGAGAGGTATAAAGAAGTTAACATGGACTGAGTATCTAATTGAGGAACCAATTGTTTAATAAAGAGATTCGAGAATTGACAGTTGATGTTCGTTTGGCGTTTTTCCTGTTATTTTTAAATCCCTGTAATTAATATTTCATTGTGCGTTTTCCACGGTCTCTAATGCTGGACAATCCTGGGTTTGATAGTTTGACGCCAATACGATAGCTAACTTCACAATGAGAATCCAATCTTACTTTCTACAATCTCCGGGTGAAGCTCATGTACATATGGGGCAATTAAACAAATATATGACTATCGAGGTCATCAAAGGAAGCAGATTCTCTTTATATCTAAACAAAGACTTATTGGTCATTGGATTAAAAGGTATTAGTTTTAAATCGACTACCGGTAGGGGGTTGTTTATAAAAAGTCCAATTTTTTGTATAAAAGTGTCCATCATAAATTCGGGGATTACTGGTGTAGAGACGTAGTTTAGGTTCAGTTGGTATTTCAAATTATGGTGGAAGATATCATTTAGAAATTTAAGCAACTGTTTGTAAAAGAGTTCAGATGGAAAACAGTAATTTATAGTAATTAAAAATAATTAATGAATAATAATAATAATTAATAATAAATAATTAATAATAATAATAATAATAATAAATAATTAATAATAATATCCTTTATTTCAGACAGTAACATACACAATCTAGATACATGAGATACCATGATAAAAAATGTATAAACGGCAATATCCACACAATTGCTGAAGTAGTATAAAATATAGTAATCATAATACTGGTAATAACAGTAATAATATTGTGGAGTAAAAAAATGCATTGAGAGTTATAATACCTACTGCTCATTTTATATAACTTAAATTCCAGCTAGAGACCTTATGTGGTTACAGCAGTCAGGTCCAGAGGGCTAAATACGAATATTGAATGTAGAAAACTTTAACTTGATAAAATTCACATTAATAATGAAAAAGTAAAATATCAGCAATAACAGTAACCGTATAAATATAATAATAATGACAGATTCTGCAAATGACACCTTGCCAATACAGAGATTAAGTCATTTAGGGAACGAACGCCTCATTTTCCCATCTCCCCACAGTTATGATCTTCTTCTTGCTTCACTCCTTAGGACATTGTTCGCCTTACAATGATTTTTAAGCTGTCCGAGCGGTTTTCTATGAACATCTGTGTAGCCGAGTGGTAGCGAGGAGTGTTTGTGAGGCGTCTCAAAATGTCATTGTGCACAACAGTGATACACTTCATGGCCTCTCGGGTATAGTTCGTCCAGAGGGAACACCCCATAAATACTGTAGCAATACGAGCGGAAGAGCAGCAGTTTCACGTCTCGGTGACAGAAGGAAAACATCCTTGCGATCATGTTGCCAGTTGCACATAGTTTACGACGCCTCTGTTCAATGTCTGCCGTTTGTTTTAGGTCGTCCGTGATAATGTGACCCAAATACGGAAATTCGTGCACGAATACCAGCCGATGATTTCCGAGGAAAATTTGTGGTTCTGCAATATGCTTAGGCGATCTCGGGAGCAGCGACGTGCACTGGGTCTTGGTTTTGTTGTATAGGATATCAAATTCCTCTGTATATTGGCGGCAAGTGTCGATGAGTCGTTGGAGACCATGCACTGAAGGGTAAATCAGAACCATATCGTCGGCGTAACAGAGGTTGCTTATAGTTGTTTCATTAACAGTGCATTCGCTTGGGAGTGAGTTCACTGAAATTCAAGGCATCTGTGTACTATCAAACAGGTATGGGGAGAGAATGCCTTCTTGCCGAAGCCCATGAGGGAGCCGAAGGTGTACGATAACACGTTACCCATTTGACACAGAATTTCTGTGTGGAAAACCAGCAATATAAAATGCCAATTAAATATAAAGGTGTGACTCTTTTATGCAGCTGCAAGAAGAGATTCAGATATTTGCTATGTCAAATGCTTTTCTCACATCCCCAAAACATAGGAAAACAGGAGAGGCTGATGATAAGTAATAGTTCAGCAAATCTTTCAGTATATAGATTCAAGTGTCGGTTGAATCCGAACTGGTTGTCAGCGGTGTGTAGAAAGGGGAGAAGTCTCACTAAAAAAAACCGACTTAAGCATCTTCGACGCGATCGTTGTGATTGCAATCGACTGGTATTTGCCATGGTTAGCTGCATCCTTTAGCTTGTTTTTGATTAATGGTATCAAGTGAACTAAGAGTAGGGAGTCTGGAAGAAACTGGTGAATTATGCACGAATTGAATATGGCAGGTACAAAAAGTAATTTATCGGATGGCAGAGTTTGAAAGCCTCTGCGAGAAGATCATCACAGCCTGGCGATTTGTTACTAGGTAGGCTGTTTATGACTTCGCTGATGTTGCCTGGTGTAATGCGATCGGCAAAATGAAATTGAATGTTATCAGTAAGGAGGTTATCTACATCCCTTCGGGAGTCTTGATCGTTTATGCAATCCAGGTTATTGCTGAAGTGATCGTCCCAGATACTAGCGATAGCCTCGTCACCGACTGCTTCCCCTACTCTCTTGATACCGTTTTAGTTTTGGGATATAAGGAATGGAGATCTTTCAAAAGACGAGGATAATCACCGGATTCTAAGTTTCTAGCCCTTTTATCGGCTCTTAGTTATTTTTCATTTAATCTGCAGTGTTTAAGAGCAAGTTTGAGAGCTCTAGCCTGTCTCATTAGTAATGCAGTGTCTCCTTCCCTCGGGCTACCATTTTGCCTCCACAGTAAAAACATTTCTCGTGAGTATGTATATAGATCTTTAAACCAAGTCATTCCATCCATGTATATCACGAGAATTACCTAGTCGAAATCTAAAGGTAGCCCTGCAAGAAGTATTGATGGAGAAGCGTAATTTCTTCATGAAGCGTATTCCACCCGGATGTTAAAGCAAATGTCCTGTCGAAGAGAGCAGGCAACGAATTTAACTAAAAGAAAAACAATAGCTGTAAAAATTAGAACCCAGACCAGTAAAACTTCTCTTTCTAAAATCTGTGGTATTAAAATGTTCATCACGTCAAAAACCCGACACACCAAGAAAGGGCAGTTTATTTTCATTTTCATATTCGAATGTGAACTCAATGTTTTGATGCATATGATTGTCAAATTCGAGGAATTCGTCTGTCCAAACTTTATTTATAAATAATAATAAGAAAGTCTCATCAACATATCTACTATGTAAATGAGGGAGACCAGTCAGAGGACAGTCGTCCAGGAAATGTTCCTCCAGAGACCACATAGAAATATTAGCAAAAGTGGAACCTAAATGTGATCCCATGGCCATACCATCGATTTGTATGTATGCTTTTCCATTAAAAATGAAGGCTGTGTCCAGCAAGGCCAATTGAAGTAACTTCTTAAAATCCGTGATATTTAAGATAATTAAAAATTAATTCTGGATTCGGAAAAATTCTATTGAATCTATTTTAATCTATTTTATATCAATCTTAATACCAAAAATTTTAGGAAGTTACTTCAGTGGCCGTGCAGTAGAAACCCTTCATTTTTAATGGAAAAACATACCTACAAATCGATGCTATGGCTATGGGATCACCTTTAGGTGCCTGATTTCTTGAATACAATTAATAATCCTGTACCATCCATAAAATTCATAATAGAATGTGAAGAAAATAATTGCATTCCATTTACTTTAAACTGTATTTGAAACCCACGAATAATTTGTCATATTTTGTTTTACTTTAACCATGCTGAATAAAATTAAGGTTTCAACATTTTCCAGTAAGTATCCTAAAGCTCTTAGAATTTGTAGTCCCAAATTTTTGGAAGACGAGTTTAAAATCATTGACAAGGTAGGAGATTCGTTATGTTATCCTTCATATTTTTTTGAACTTTGTAAGAATAAAGCAAGAAAGAAATATTATAATCCAATCAGAGTTAGCACAGAACTCCTGCAATGCCCATTTTAAAAACTATTGTTATTAATTTAGTATTTAAATACTATAAGATTTTGAGAAATAAGATAATTAAGAGTAGTCCTCCCAATTCAAACAATATTGTATAGTGTCCCTTGCAACGAATGTAACAAAATCTCACATTGTTCTGATACGTAAACAGATGTATATTTGTGAGATATCTCTCATCAAAAGAATTTTTGGTGGAGGTCAAAAGATAAGCAAGGAAGGTGGGATTTTGGCCGATTGGACAATATCCTGGTAGGAGAAATTGCAACGTACTCTTGCAATCTTAAGTTCTCCAAATGCAAACCATATGCGTGATAAAATTTCCCGTTGCCACACAACTCTCTACCCTATTCTATATTATGAATTGTTTCCCATATTCTCTCTCTCTCTCTCTCTCTCTCTCTCTCTCTCTCTCTCTCTCTCTCTCTCTCGGTTTTGCAAGGGCCTACCTGAGCTAATCAAAGTTTTAACTTCTACATTGAAAGACTTAACCAAGTTGGTTCGGAGTCGAAAGTCCACCTGAATAGAATATTGTCCTCAGTCTTGTGAAATCCTTCTGGCTAAACCCACGGTGCCGGACCGATCGCATCCACTTTCGGAACGGATATCACTCCAACCCCTTTCCCGAATTAATGTTGCTGTGTTGGTAAGACAGGCAATTAATAATATATATATATATATATATATATATAGATATATATAATATATATATATATATATATATATATATACTATATATATATATATATATATATATATATTGTAAGGGCATTAAGCACCTCGTTTATTGTTTTCTTGTCTCCGACGATCGAAACTATTGTTTCAGCTTGTTTCCCAGAGAGGGTCGTCTCACCGCTTGTTTATTGGTGGAACAGGTGGAGGTAAGGTAACGTCCAACAACCCGTGTCTGACTACTTTAGTCAGTAAGGTACAGAGACCTGAGCAGGTTATAAGCAGCATGGGGGTTATATTCAGTCACGTTTGGAGTCCTTAATGGCTATTTGTTACGACGCAGGACCTGCAGGGTTAAGAACGAGCAGCAAGATGTTCAGCAAAGCCAGTTTTGTCTGGGTTAGCAGCTTCGTCTGCGTTATGTTGAGGACCACGGCTTCAGAGTTGCAGCTTCGTCTGTTCTCATGAAGGGCAGTTTCGTCTGTGTTCTCCTGAAGGACAGCTTCGTGTGTGTTGTGTGTACAGCTTCGGCTGGGTGAATTTCTTCAGGAGGTATTCTAAGTGGGTCCTCGGGTGTTATCTCTTTAAGTTGCCACTGTTTCCTGGGTGTGGAGTGTCCTGCAGCATTTACTGTAAAAGGCTTTTGTGCCTTAGGTTTTCCCCAGTGTTTTGATGTTAATGCTTAAGGTAATCATGAAATTGAAACTGTTTTTGTGGCATAATTTGTTAACCCTGTTTGTGATTTTTATGGTCCATTATTGTTAATTTGGTTCTTTAATTGTAACCTTATGTTTTCTCTTATCAAACGTTTGCTAACTGCTCGTACTAAGGTACTGTCATAATTGTAATGGCATTTTGCAGATCCTATGTTTAGTTATTATTTTTCTCCCTGCTTGCATGGAATGTTTATTTACGATTATTTGATGTACTGACTCATTCATTGTTTGTTAAAGATTGTTATACTGACTTTTTAATATTTGCCTTTTTGACATTTGCCTTATCTGATAACTTTCAGATTAAATTTGTGGTTATTTTTGCTTAAGCTTTTGCTTTGCCACTGATACCTTTATGTAAATATTGAATTCAAACAATTTTACATTTTATATATAATAAATTAGTCCTAAGGTCTCTGTCTCGTATTACTTGGTTTCGTCCCCCTTTGACAGTCTCAATTGCTGCCAGATTTTCAGTCCTGATACTTTTTTAATTTATTTTTTTTCAAAGAACCCGATGAACCTAATAGAGGTATATATATATATATATATATAATATATATATATAATATATATATATGTATATATATATATATTTTGTATATATAATATGATATTAGGGTATAAGGAAAAAAAACTGGGAGACAAAAAAATCTCTTAATTGATGCAATTTGTTGCTTCAGCTGCAAACAATTTTGTAAAGTTACTGTTTTCATACAAGGAACATTTGCAGATGGTAGTTAATGAATAAACTTGGAACATATAGTCCTTATTAAAGGTAAACGAACGCTGAGGAATATTTGAACAATAAAACTACCTGATATCGGCATGATCACCAACTGGTTACTGACACACGGAAGCTGAAATAAAAACACCAACGAAAATTTTAGTGTCTAGGTTAGGTATAAGTAGAAGTAGTGAGACTAAGTGAAGATGATCATGAAGAGGCTCTTGTGATTGATGTCGAAATAGATATGTATTCTTAGAAATCTTTTTGAAGGAACAGCAGACCAGCGAGGGCTGCTTAAAATCAGGACTGTATATAAATCTAAGAAAAAGGAAGTATTGAGATGTGGGTTAACTAACAGGGAAGACTTGGCTATTGAATTTGCCATAGGCCACTATAAAAAGATAATTTATACACACACATATATATAAAACATATATTAAATATTGGAGACATATAGATATATAAATATAATATTAGATATCATATTAATATCTATATAATAATAGATATGAATACATTAATATAGTATCGACAGACGGCAATAATTATAGGAAGATTTCAGGAGGTTCCATGATACACTCTCAGTAGCAGGCCATGATTTATTATACAAAAACGTTTCGCACACAAAACACGGTGCATCATCAGTCTGTGAAGAAATAAAAACAATTCATTATATTACTACATAAAAGGAATTCATCAAAAATTAAAATTGACATTAAAAAACTGTAAAAAGCATTATTAAAAAACAGTAAGAAAACAAAAGAGAGAGACTACTAAAACACCAACCATCTCTAGTAAGGAAAGAAGAGGGAATGACAAAAACCGAGGTCCCAGTCAAGACGAAAACTATGCCAGATATAAAGTTGAAGACGAGGTGTTATTGTTGAGTGAAGGAACCAGCCTTTTTATGAGTAACGACTCTAAGGTGGTTAAGTGATCTGGGTCCTTCGTATAGCAATTATGGAGAAGTGCTGCTTTCAAGATCTCTATTTTACAAAGAGCAGCATGATTTCTAATATTGGAAAATTCAGGTTGCTTAATTCTTTGACATGTGCGAAAGCTGAAACCCTTATGGCTGCAATATCTCACTTGCAGTAACCTTCGAGTCGATCCAATGTAAGAGCCCGGACATCCAGGGCATGTGAATTTATAAACAACATTCGATCTCATGAAGGACTGCAAGCGATCTTTGAAATTAAAAAATGAACCTATTTTACAAGGATTATTCGAAATAAGTTTAAGTTGAAGACATGGAATTTCTGTTCGATGATTTTAGTAAGTCTAAGTGAGAACTTGGTATCAGACACATACGGGACAGAAGCAAAACTGTGTTTTGCTTCTGTCCCGTATGTGTCTGATACCAAGTTCTCACTTAGACTTACTAAAATCATCGAACAGGAAATTCCATGTCTTCAACTTAAACTTATTTCGAATAATCCTTGTAAAATAGGTTCATTTTTTAATTTCAAAGATCGCTTGCAGTCCTTCATGAGATCGAATGTTGTTTATAAATTCACATGCCCTGGATGTCCGGGCTCTTACATTGGATCGACTCGAAGGTTACTGCAAGTGAGATATTGCAGCCATAAGGGTTTCAGCTTTCGCACAGGTCAAAGAATTAAGCAACCTGAATTTTCCAATATTAGAAATCATGCTGCTCTTTGTAAAATAGAGATCTTGAAGCAGCACTTCTCCATAATTGGCTATACGAAGGACCCAGATCACTTAACCACCTTAGAGTCGTTACTCATAAAAAGGCTGGTTCCTTCACTCAACAATAACACCTCGTCTTCAACTTTATATCTGGCATAGTTTTCGTCTTGACTGGGACCTCGGTTTTTGTCATTCCCTCTTCTTTCCTTACTAGAGATGGTTGGTGTTTTAGTAGTCTCTCTCTTTTGTTTCTTACTGTTTTTTAATAATGCTTTTTTACAGTTTTTTTAATGTCAATTTTAATTTTTGATGAATTCCTTTTATGTAGTAATATAATGCTATTGTTTTTATTTCTTCACAGACTGATGATGCACCGTGTTTTGTGTGCAAAACGTTTTTTGTATAATAAATCATGGCCTGTTACTGAGAGTGTATCATGGAACCTCCTGAAATCTTTATATATATATATATATATATATATACTATATATATATATATATATATTATATATATATATATATATTA
>NC_087213.1:48764069-48771569 GCF_015104395.2 Macrobrachium nipponense | reverse complement strand
ACAACACAAATGTTAAAGCATCGCAATTAAATAATTACTGCAAAGATAATCATTGTCTCTGTTAAACTCTTGAAGCGATTAGTAATTTTCTAAGTTGAAACATTCACCCTTTCAGCAGAAGGTAATCTCGATTCCTGAGCATTTCAGCACTTCGTACAGCTCTGGTTTATCACATAGGAATGAATAACCCTTCACAAGAGCCCTTTGCACTTAGTGATTTTAACAATGCACACGCACATGCACACTGCAGATGTGGCACACCCAAAATCAGGTTTCTGGCCGGTTAGGGGCTTCTAGAAAATTCGATGGTGATGCTAACCTCCGCTCCACATATCACTGTATCCGAGACGCTCCAGATCAGGTTTAGATGGTCTATGATGAATCGCACAGAATGCGCCAAATCGTACTTAAGCATCGCTGAGATCGCTATGAGTGATGCTGACTCTGAAAGGCGACTGTGCGACCCCACAAATCTTTCACCTGCGAAACGGCTGAATATTGCAAAAGTTCGTATGTTGCGGCACGTACACAAATACCTCTCACCATTTCAATAGGGCTCGGACCACCTACCTGGGTCACCTTCGACACAAATTACACTTATTAACTCTCTATGCAGCGACTTCATGATTCACTGCCATTTGCACTTGTGGAGACTGCTTCTCCTTGAAGCAGCACAGTCTCCTGCACCTTAAGATTCTGGCAACACACATGATTACCATAATTATCAATAACGAACCAATCACACATGGTAAGCCTACCTTATGGTCACTGAATAGTTTCGTAAAAGCTATTTCTTCCACTTGCTTTAACGCTGGCAAAGTTGTAATCTCTGGTGCAGACAGTAATCCTATAACACCGTAGTGATTAGGCACATGTAGCGTAAAGATCTTCACTGACGAATTATAGATCCTCTTGCTAATGACTATAGAATGCATAGACACTATTCTTTACGCTCCATCAAATAGCTGTGACCCTCCAAAAGGAACGATGTCGAAGCGTTGTGACAAATTTTTTTCAACCTGCAGTTTTACAAAAAATCGTTGAAGTCGTTTCCAACGGCCTCATCATATAGCTGTCATTGGGAACTGGTTTGAACCTGAATTTTGTGACAGTCAGGGCAAGTGTCCATTGGAGCTCGCAACCCTCTAAAACAATATCCCTTAAAACAAACCCCTTATTATAACAAATATATTTATTAAGAACTAAAGTACATCTTTCCTATTATTATATGTAATAGGAAAAGGTCGTATGAAATAACTACGAAAAGAGATCTTGTCAATAGTAGGTTTCTCCATGGTCAACCTTTATCATCCCATAGTATCTTCAAAAATCAATACCTGTGGAAATTGTGTTGGGCCCCCTTCCCCAGAACTTATAAGCTCCATTCATCAAGACTGATTCAAACACCCCAAAGGTAAAACATCTTAAGAAATACGCCCCTTTGACGCTGCTATTGCTGTTTTTACACATTATTGTACGATTTCCTCAAGTCTTCAAAATACTCACCTAACTCTGTTACTACTATATAACTTTTCCAAAACTCTCTCCTGATCAGCTACCTTAACTTTCAATGCCTCAACCTTCGTCAGGCTCGTAGTTGCCACCCTACCAATTGCTAATACTGCCAATGCTGTCGCCTCCATAGCTAAAGCAACCACTGCTCTTTTACGCCTCCAACTTCTACCACACGAAACGATACAAATGATCCAAATGATATAAATACCTTAAATAATACAAATAAAACAAATGATGCAATGTAAAAAGATTTGACAAATTACGGTAAATCCCCGCATCCGAAAACAGAGGGAAAAACATAAATAACAGCTTAACCTCCCCCCCCCCAAAAAAACAGGGAAAAGTGAAAAAATAATAATAAACCACCAACCTGCTCCTACCGCCACCCACACAACAAATAAACTCCGACCAATCATTAAGTTGTTCTATTAATTTTAGATATGTGTGCTAACCTTGTCACCATCGTGTCTCATTCAAAACTATGAACCTATTTCTCCATTTCTCTTCTCTAGCCCGAAAAGGCTCTTCAAGCTTGAGACCTAACTTATATTTATTTATTTCTGACATTAATCTTCAAAAATACGTTATCCCAACTACAATTCCTACGTTGTCTGATTTCGCATTACTTCTCTCGACCATCTTTTGTGTCTTCGACTCAAGATTACTACTAAAATGTGCATGCCTCTTTTTAGCTGTAGGAATTAATCAATTAAATTTATCGTCATAACAAGGAGGAATTGCCATCAAATCAAATGTACCCCCAGTTGGATAACCAAATAATGCCTCCACAGGTGATATGCTAACAGTGTCACTAACTATTGTATTTATGCTATGTCTAGCCATATCTAAATGTCTATCCCAATTCTTGTCATTGCCCCCTGCTGATGCTCTAAGAGCCCTGAACACTTTCCTACTGTCTCCCTTATACAACCAATTAGCTTCCGGCCTATATCTATAATTTGGTACTCCTTATCTATGAATTACTTATTGAAAAATATAGCCGCAACCTCTTCTGCCGTCTTATTTCTTAACGAAAAAATCTCCACGGGCCTCGTTAATTCATCAGTGATCACCAACAAATGCTTATTTCCAAACCCTGCCTCATAAAAGTTTGTAAACAGTTCCATATGCACCCTCTGAAAAGGCCTACTACGGATAAGAAAAGACCCCAATTTACAGGAAGTAACCCTCGCCAGTTTTCACGAATTACACACCGAGCATCCTTCTACAAATGTCTCCACTGAAGAAAACATTTTTTCAGAAAAACTGATTTTGCACCTTCTGACACGTCTTTTTAATTCATCCCCAATTGTAGATTACCAAATTTACAATGCATAATCTCTAAAGCCACTGGAACCAATTCTTTTGGATACCTTTGTCTATGTTGTATTCCTCTTGCCCTCACTACTCTTTAATTTATATCTTATTTTCCTCACCAACAAATTACCCTCTAATCCCAAACCTGCATAAGGCAACCTTTAATCCTTTCTCACTAATTCACCTCTTAGAAAACCCTTTGCATCCACAAAATCATCATCATCTTGTTTCTTCTCCACCAAACTAATATCCCAATCCACACACTCTCTGGTTCATCCTCAGTGTCGTCCAAATACCTACTAAGAACATCCACCACCACGTTATGTTTACCTTCAATATACTTAAGATTAATATTAATATCTCTGATTGTAAAAAATCACGTATCGCTCTGAGGAGAAAGATCTGGCTTATTGAAAAGATCCAATAATGGCAAATGATCCATTGTAACTTCCACTTTATTCCCCATTAGCAACATCTTAAAATGAACCAAACTATACACCATGGCAAACGCCTCTTTATCCACTGTTGTCATTAAAATTGGATTACTCCCTGTTTTGAAATTCCTGATATAAAAAGCTAACTTAAAATGTAAAGAAAAATCAGGAAACCTCAAAACTGTCGTACTCATCAAAGCTTCTTTGATTTTCTGAAAAGCTACCTTGTGATATTCACCCCCCAAAAAATGTTAATCATCCCTCAATACATCTGTCAAAGGTACCGACAACGTAAGAAAACACCTTCACAAACCTATGGAAAAAACACTCCATTCCCAAGAACGAGAGAACGTTCATGTCACTTCCAGGTACAGGGAAATCCGCAATTGCTTTGACTTTCTCATCATTCACTAAAACACCTTTCGAAATGACATGACCTAGATATAAAATATTCTTCTTCAAGAAGTCGCTCATGGCTAACTTAATCAGACCTGCCATCCTAATTCTCCCGAGGATATTCTTAGCTCTTCTAAATATTTCTTTATAGAATCCATAGCAATGAATATATCGTCTGTATAAACAAACACATTTTGCCTAACATCCCGGGCTAGACTGTATTTCCTGGCCTCATAAATGTAATAAGACTACCTGACAAACCAAAACGCATCCGTGTAAATTCATAAGGACCTTTCAAATTTGAAAATGCTGTCAATTTCCTACTCTCCTCACTCAAGGGAACTTACAAAAACCTTTGCATGAGGTCAGTTGATGAATAAATATTCCTACCTCCAATCTACACAAACAAATCTGGCAAACACGCCACTAGATACCTGTTGGGATGGTATTCTCATTTAATTTCTTAAAATCCACACATACATGGATTGAACCATCCCTCTTAGGTACCGCCAACAACGGAAAATCGGAAAATTAAATATTAACGAGCTAGGTCTAATTATACCTTACGTCTCCCACTTGTTTACTTCTTACTAAACCTGCTGTCTAATCTTAAAAGGTATCCTATACAACGGGAATGAAAATAGGCTTGCCTCTTCTTTTTATCTCCTTTCAGAGCGATAACATCTGAGTATTCAGCTAATACCTCACCTAACTCCTCTACAGCCTGCCACACCCAAATGATTCCTAAATATCTCCCTTCTAACCTCCATTTCAGCCTCTAAAAACCTATTTTGCTCCCCTGTTAATGCCACCAATTCAGTTTCTTCACTCTATTCATCCAAATCTACAACCTAAGTGTTACTCTGAACCTCTTAACTGAATTATTGCAGTTTAGCAATTCCACCCATGTAACCCCCTTTATTTAAAATTTTGCACATTGAAATTGAAACTGAATACTTCTCACTGCCTTCCACTGCACATACGTAGCTGTTCATCCACTTTAATATATCTCTCACCTTAACTTTCACCAGACTTACCATACCTCTATATACATATATATTATATATATATATATATATATATATATATATATATATATATATATATGTGTGTGTGTGTGTGTGTGTGTGTGTGTATAATACTGTGTGTGTGTGTGTGTGTAAATAAGTTCTGTTAAAACAGGATATGTCTCTCTCAAGTATGAAAGGCCCATTGAAGCACTCTGGTTTAAAGCTAAGGTTTATATTTCGGTGGACTGACTTCCACCCTTATCAAGTAATAAATGACTGACATAGTTACATTAGCGAAATATATAGTGGGAGATATGCCCGGAGGGGATGCCTGGGGTGACCACTAAGCCAACGTTTGTTCTGTTAATCTGCTTCAACGTTTCCTTAAGGAAGATATTGTCTATATAGTCAGATTCTACTATCTGACATTTGTATTGACAGATGCTCTTGTATAAAATTCGGGATGAGTTTGAATCCAAGGTATGGCTCGTAATACACTGGCCTGCATTTCAAAACGTTTTTTTACAAAGGTCAAGGGATTTCCAACTAATTTAAGACCCTTTTTGCATACTGAATTCAAAAATACAGTTAATTTTCCTGGGTCAGGTCTGGTTTCTATGATATAGTCTATTTCTATTCCAGCATATTTTTCCAAAATATTACAATTATCCAAGCATTTATGGGTTTTGTTTTTGCAAAACCTGGTCGTGGGAAACCTTAAATAATTGTCTTTATTTTTCTTTTCAGGCCTAGATATGTGTAAAAAGGGATTGGAAGTGTAAAAACCATCTAATAGGTTCTGTTGCATCTGCGGACATGTGGTTCTTAAAGACCGTCAAGCAAAAATCACGGATTTTGTGAAGAATGCATATCAAGCTTACTTTGGAGTCAAACTAGGGAACCCATTCGCTCACCATATCAGGTGCAAAACACGTGTAGAGAACTTACGTGATTGGAGGAACAAGGAAAGGAAGAGTACGCCATTTGGTGTCCCAATGGTGTGGAGGGAAGGGAAAGATCACGTTACCAACTGCTATTTTTCATGACCAATCTAAAAGGCATCAATCGCAAGAGCAATCACTATGTTCAATACCCTGATGTTCCTTCTGCCATAAAGCCAGTCCCCCGTGGCCCTGATCTTCCTATTTCTGAGCCAAATGCCACCATTGAATCTAGTTCTGATTCCGAATCTAGTGACATGACTGATACAGCTGAGTATGGTGCATACAATCCAGAAGAGGATGACCAACCTGTGCCTTTAACCCAAGTCAAAAGCCTACTGGCACCAGGAACAACATTCTATTGGTATCGGGACCGCGAGAGAGAATTAAGAAAATTCTTCACGTTTGATGAAGCATATTAAAAGGTCTATTGTAACAATATTACTGACCTGATTGAATTACTTGGTCTGAAGTATGATGCTATGGAATAAAGACTTTTCATTGACTCATTTAACAGCAGTCTCAAAGCAGCTCTTCTGAATAACAGAAATAAGTTTTCATCTATCCCTGTTGGACGTCTGTTGTCTGGCCTGAACTACCAGGAGCATAAATGGTTGATCTATGGAGATCTTAAAATTGTTGGACTCATACTAGGACTTCAAGGCGGTTACACAAATTAGCCATGCTTTCTGTGCTTATGGGATAGCCATGCTGATGACCAGCATTATGTCAGACAAGAATGACCATCAAGACAAGGATTAAAACTTGGTCAAACAACATTGTGTCCCACCCTCTGGTTGAACCGAGCAAGATATTGCTTCCACCCCTCCACATCAAACTCGGTATCATGAAAACTTTGTAAAGGCATTCGATAGGGAAGGTAGAGGATTTGCATTCCTCCATCAGAAGCTTCAATAAAAATGCATGGAGAAACTTAAGGCAGATAATTTTATGGTCCTCAACTAAAGGAACTCATCAAGGACGCTAGTTTTGATGATAGACTGAATCCTGCTGAACTCTCTACCTGGTTGCCCCTTAAGTCAGTGATTGCAAAATTCCTTGGCAACCACAGAAGTTCCCAATATCAGAAGATGGTTGATGAGTTAATGGAAAATTTCCACTAACTTGCTGCGCGCATATCAGTGAAAATGCACTTCCTCCGGTCTCATCTGGACTATTTTCCAGAGAATTGTGGAAACTTCAGGGAAGAACAGGGTGGGCTCTTTCACCAAGATATCAGTGTTATGGAGGAACGCTATCAAGGCCGATGTAACGTCAACTTTCTGGCCGACTACTGCCGGTGCATGAAGAGGAATGCAGTCTGCACAGAACAAACAGAAGTCCCTGAAGAGACCATTCATCCATGAGTATCTTCCTTAGTTCATTATACTCCTCTTGCTATCTATTAAAAATATTTTGAATAGATAGATAAATCAGTCTAATATGTTCAATATTGTCTCATTCACCTACAAATAGAACGGAATTTAGGATATTTTTAATGAGCTAATATTTCATTTACTTGATTTGATTGAGTAAAATAACCATGATCTTTTAAGTTTCAGTGCAAAAAACTGGCCAAAATCAGGTATTATATGTTAGACCCTGAAAACAGCGCAGGCCAGTGACATGTTGAAAATTTGCCAAACTATGCTGCCCTTATATATATATATATATATATATATATATATATATATATATATATATATATATATATATATATATATATATATATATATATATACATATATATATACACACAGATAAAAGTAATGCTACGGAGGAAAATGAAAACCGAGAACTGCCTGAGATCTTTCGGTCTTACGACCCTTTACTAAAGGCAAAACGTTAAGACCGAAAGATCACAGGCAGCTCTCGTTTTTCATTTTC
>NC_087213.1:48756569-48761569 GCF_015104395.2 Macrobrachium nipponense | reverse complement strand
GAAGCAAACTGAGCATTTATTACTACAAAACATCATACTGGTTCGATCAGTTAGCAATATGCTACCAGATTAACTGATCCTTTGAACCGTTGACATTCCAAACAAAACCAAATACAAGTAAAACTTAGATCATACAAGCACACACGATAATCAATCGATTCCATCATTCAGGACAATTTAGTTACTGAGATAAACGTTGTGTATAGGCCTTTAAGTAATATTAACTTAATCCGGAGGAGAAAACATATAAGCAAAAGGTAAGCCATCATCATGTATTGTAGTGAAAAGAAAGGAATAAGTAGAAATTGGTAGACAGAGGGATAGTGCAGAAGTGCAAAAGATAATATTAAACTTAATAGCTGAACAAAATGAAAAGAGTGGAAAGAATGATAGTGGAAAAAGGAAGACAGTGAAGTGATGAATGAAACGAAAGAGATGAAAGGCAAGATAATGTATTTGGGAATGTGTAACAGTGAAAATATGAAACAGTTGTATGAAAAGTGAGATGAAAACATACTGCGATTTTATTTTCTTCCTGTCTTTTCGAATACTTTGAGCACAAATTCGTTGTATTTACTCTAAGTTTTCTTTTATTAGACAAAGAGGAAAGGCGCAAATGAAATCCACCTCTGCGTTCTGATCAAGGAACACATCTAAAAGAAAAAAAAAAAAAAGGTGTTCCTTCGAATGGTTTCCACCCAATATGTAATATCATATCGTTCCCGCCATAATTTTCGTATTCAGAGCATACAATTAAAAACCCGGAAACTTTAAATTAAAACTAAATCAAAAGAAATAGGTTTCCTCAATCAAATTGTCTCCGCTCGACTATTCCCGACGCAATTTGCGTCGTAAGGCAATTCACACCCAGAGTGGGAGATGACTGCAACTTCAAGTCAAAGGCCTCTAATTTAACTTGCCGGTGCCATATCTCACCGAATTAGGCAACATCCATTAATACTGGCTTAGATTTTGGGGGACTTCGCATTAATTCTGGTGAGTGGGCCAAGCTCACTTCCACCAGGCGACCTCCGTAATGGATCATCGCCAAAGCTGGTCTTCAGCATGCAGAGCAATTACAACTCTATTGTCCCAGTTTATAGAGTTGCGGTAACTCTACTATTCCAAACCTTTGTCTTCAGTAAATCATATGAAAGATATTTGTAAGTTTTCATTTAATAGATTACTTTCCTGCTAAGTTTAGTGGTCCCTGAGTACGAAAAAAAGTATTTTGCAATCTAAATCAATCCATCAGTTTTATAGATTTTTAATTATTAATACATTTTGGCTGGTCACAATAACCGTCACTGAATTAGAATATAACTTAATTTGGACAGCTTGATTAGTAAGTTGGGGAGACTAATACTTAAAAAAGAACTCCACAAATTCGTTCAAACTAAGTTTGACTAGCATAAAATAAATGATAGGTCTGAGTTCTTCCTCTACCAAACTGGGGGAAAAACAAAAGAAAAACTGTGGACTGAGTAAAACTATGATTTTCCAAACCAACCATCACAAATCACAGCTAGTAACAATAATGATACCTGTTGAGTCCAAAGTACGCTAATTCATTATCATTTCAGGGACTTCTAACTTTTTTATTTTATTAAAATTCCAATTGCAAAGTTGTTCAAACTGTTCTTCGTGGTTTACTGACAATAATAAGATGATATCCGTATGAGATATTTGAAATATACTTTTAAGTTTTATTTCCTATTCCCTTTTATAGGGATCAAATATATTACCAGTGTGCGCATTTCTGAAGCTCAGGCGTAAACTAATGGAGTTAATAATCTTAAAGTAGGCATTTCATGGATTGATTCACACTGTCACATCATCACCGAATAAAGGTTGAAGAATCATTGATACTTATGATTATTATATTACAATATAATAAGTATGAATACCACCAATCTTTATAACATTAAAATTAAAACTGCCCAAGATTTCAATGACAAGAAGAAACTTTCTATAAAATTTAGGATGACTGAATATCATTCTTTGATGATATGGCAAACTTTCTGTCTGAAAAACAAGAAAGTACACACTAACAACAATTCCCGAGTCGAACAGAAACGTCAGCTCGAAAAATAAGGTAAACACATAGAATGAATTAATTTGATGCACTTTCGTCGAAAGTGTGAAGCCTTCCTGATGGAAAATTGAAGAGAAGTAATAACAAAGAACAACTCAAATATACAGCAAATACACACCAGTCGGATTTTTTTTATGATGTACTAAAACTTGAAACTGCAACAATGGAAAATACATTTGCTTTCAGAAAAATTGGTTATCATAAATAAATGTACTGAATTATCATGTTATACTATCAAATTTATGGATGGAGTCCTAGCTCAGGGTCAGGAAACATTAGGTTTTAATCTAAGATAAGGAAAATGTGGAAGGATATTAGTTCATGAGTAAGATAGTTTAAGAATACACCAAAATAGAAAGAGGTCTAATTAGCTGAAAAGCTGAAGAAGCTTACCTGTCAAGATGCCAACTGATCGTAAAGTTATCAGACAAGAGAAACAGAAACCCTGACTAAATTGCGAAGGAATTTCGGAAGAAGGAACAATCGGGATGCATCTTTTTAGCCGAGCCATGTCGTCCATAAAGTTGATATCAAGTATTATTATATATGCAAAACTTCAAACAGGCGGAGGCTGTTGAAATATTTTTCTTTCTATATACCTGTTACAAGATGAATTTTAATGAGAGTTTTCAAACTGAGAATTGATTTTGACTCGACAGATACGGATTGAATGGGACAACACAGTTGTCGACTTTGCTCGTAGTGATGAATGCGTGCTATAACAACACCATATTTGTTATAACTATATATTTACACGTATGCACAAAAAGATGCTCTATCTCTCTCTCTCTCCAAACGCACAGACACACACACATACTAAGACATACAGACACAGACACACATATATATATAGATCATATATATATATATATATATATATGTATATATTTATATATATTATATATATATATATATATATATAAATATATATTCTTTGTATATATATATAAATATATATATCTATAAATATATTATATATATGACTATTATATATATATATAGCTATAAGATATATATATACATATTATATATATATTAGGTATATATATATATATATATATATATATTATATATATATATATTATACATTATATATATATGTCTATATATAAATATCTATATATATATATATTTAATATATAATCGTATATCTTATACACACACCCACACACACACACATATATATTATCTATATATATATATAATATATATTTATCTATATATATCTATGTAGTATTAATATATCTAAGTATATATATATATATATATATATATTCGTATATCTATATATCTATCCATATTTATTATCTATATCATCTATATATATACATCGTATATATATATATCTAATAAAAGGAGCCCATAAAAACACACCAAAATGTAGAGAGAAAAGTACTATATTTCAGACTGCTGTCTCTCTCTTCAGGTATATGAATGAGAAAAGTTTACAGAAAAGGTGGTATTTATACCAAGAGATCCGTCCACAAGTAAGCCAATTTAGGTCACCCCCGCTGATAATCTTCCTTTAATCTTCTTAAACGTTGGTTGAATGAAAATTTGGTCGACGACATCTGAAATTCACGCGCGTTTGAGATGTTCATTACTTGCTTCTCTTTTATTAAGGCCGATTCCATCATTTGACTCTTGTACCAGCAGTTGCTGCTATAAATTACACGTGACAAATTCCAGTTTATTCTATGGTTATGTTCATTTATATGGTTGAAAATAGCCGAGTTCTGTTGTCCAGTTTTGGTATGGACAACAGAACTCGGCTATTTTCAACCATATAAATGAACATAACCATATAATAAACTGGAAATTTGTCACGTGTAATTTATAGCAGCAACTGCCGGTACAAAAGTCAAATGATGGAATCGGCCTTAATAAAAGAGAAGCAAGTAATGAACATCTCAAAAGGCGCGTGGATTTCAGATGTCGCCGACCAAGTTTTCATTCAACCAACCCTTAAGAAGATTAAAGGAAGATTATCAGCGGGGGTGACCTAAATTGGCTTACTTGTGGACGGATCTCTTGGTATAAATACCACTTTTCTGTAAACTTTTCTCATTCATATACCTGAAGAGAGCGACAGCATCTCTGAAATATAGTACTTTTCTCTCTACATTTTGGTGTTTTTATGGGCTCCTTTTATTAGATGGAATTCTGTTGTTACACGAACATTACCAGTCTTATATATATATATATATATATATATCATATATATATATATATATATATATATAATCTATATATATATATATATATGTGTGTGTGTGTGTGTGTCTGTGTGTGTAGTGTGTGTGTGTGTGTGTATGTGTGTGTGTGCCTGTATGTCTTAGTATGGGTGTATGTTTGTGCGTTTGGAGAGAGAGAGAGAGAAAGAGCATCTTTTTGTGCATACGTGCAATATATGGTTATAACAAATATGGAGTTGTTATACGTAATATGCATTCATCACTACGAGTAAAATCGACAACTGTGTTGTCCCATTCAATTCGGAACAAAACATTATTATAAATGATAATATTAGTACAAAAGATGCGTGACTTATGCTGTGTTTTTTGCATATGGACGTTTACTGCTCAGAGATGCTTGTTTGGAGATTAATCGGCCAGGTGATATGGATGGTGTTTGTGGGCACCATTCATATCACCTGGCCGGTTAATCTCCAAACAAGCATCTCTGCGCAGTAAACGTCCATTGCCAAAAATATAGCATTAGTCACGTATCTTTTGTGCAAATATTATCATTTATAATAATTTTTTGTTCATGCATTGTCATTACCACATGCATTACAATATCAGCATTTCTGCTATATGTATCTTAACTTCATTCATAGTTTGTACATTCCAACGGCAACCTAGAGAGACCGGCTGACCCTATCTACAAATGGAACTACCCCAAA
>NC_087213.1:48744069-48749069 GCF_015104395.2 Macrobrachium nipponense | reverse complement strand
CGCTTCCAAGGAATCCAAAATTTCCTCTCATAACTAGGCAATATATTTGCGTCTGCAAAGAAATTGCATTCTAGGATCAGTACTGAGGTAATAGACATGTGGGGAACATTAAACACGATACTCTCCTATTGTTCCGCATCAAAATTCCCTCACAAGGATATAGAATGACTGGGAACTTAAACAGAAAGGATACTGCATTGTTTAATTACCTAGGGGATGCTTAGCATGAAACAACAAAGTTGCTTCCCAATGTAGCAGATGCTAGTCTAGTAAGGGAATATCACAATTAGATTTGATATCACTACTAGCATCACAAGGGAATTATCTACAACATTGACAGTAGCAATGGAGAACTGCGTTATGGTAACCAAAAATAGGGAATGCAATGCTGAGTCAATAGGAGGAAATTCACCTTAGAAAAATGAAAAGGAAGTAAATATCAGAGGCAAAAAACGATGACTGACTGCACTCAAAATGACTTCATTATAATACCTGGGCATCTGTAGTCTTGTTTTCTTCCGAATTGCAGTCGGGATGTTCTAAGAAAGATTGTCGATTGTCTCCTGGTTTTATAACCTTGTTTACTCTACAGTAGGTGAAACTGACTCAGTAGTCAGCCTAGCAAAGATAGTCCAATGGTGGAGAGTAGATAAAAGAAACTGCCTCCAAATGAAGCCTCAGCTATTTAGTCATTTCAAGGAATGGGATCACTTTGTTGCAAAAACACCATGGACTAAGGATGTAGTGGGATAAAGGCTACTGACACCTGAAAATTGTCAAAATATTTTTAGATTAGCCTTGATGGTGGAAGCTTACCCTCAAAAGCCCTTGAAAGGGTGAAACTGAGATGAAGAGAATTTTTGGAAGAAATCCCAAAGGGAATGACCTATACAGACCATTAGTTACAGTAGGACAAGAAAGAGAGGAAAATCGTCATCAATTTTCCCCGAATAAAAGGCATAGGACTCCAGCTAGAAATCAGAATAGGAACCCAAGGACGCCATTTCAAGGAAGATCTCCCACAATTGTATGTTATCATTCCCAAAAGAAGGGTCATTACACAAGTGAACACTATGGAGAAGCTTATCGTCCTTATCATAAAAGAACAGGATATAGGGCCAGAGATTGTAAAAATAGACATAGGCATAGATCTTAGTCACAAGCAAGAGGTAGAAATAGTAGTCAATCTCTACAAAATAGGAGGAATAGAAATCAAGATTATAATAGGAGTCAAGGCGATGACCAAAAAGCAAACCTATCATACCAGTCTGAACACGGACTATGATTCCACAGATGGAACAATGGCCATTCCTACATAGTGAAACAATGGACAAGAGAGCTCACAGTAGACCAAACCAAGAATATTGGCAAGGTTGATATAAGAGATGAATATTGCCCATGTTGGTTTGGAAAAGCCTATTGTCATGTTTTTTGACACAAGCAGCTCAAGGAATATAATGCCCGAAAGGGTATATCAAACATATTTCTCTCATTTAAGCTTTAACCCTGTAGTAGACTGTAAAATCACAGATGTTCAGGGAAACAGAATCGAATTAATAGGTCAAATTGAATTACCATTCAAGATAGGAAGAGTCTCACTTAAGAAAAGGATCCTAACAACAAGGGGAGTCTATTTTGCATTTGCACACCTATTGACTGGTTATTCAACTATGGCTAAACAAGGAATTACATTCGAAGCAGCTAGAGAACAATTAGTGATCAGAAGAGGACAGAAGAATTTTAGAGTAACAATATGTAAAATTATTAGGAAAAACAGAACTCAAGAAAAATCATCACTAAAAGGTATCCTAAGGAGTACAAGGTAAAAGAAAATTACCAAGCGTGTAACACGAATGCACAACAGATCAGTGATAATTTAGAATCCAACAATGATGTTTCCTTTAAACTATACAGAGAATTAAAACTTAAACCAGGAAAAAGCACTTGGGTAGAATGCACAGTAAACCCATTATACGAAGGGAAGGAAATACTGGCACTAACCGAAGAATCACAAATAAATGGAATAGATTATACTTCCAGCTTACATGAAGTTAGAGAAGGGAAAATAGCTCTGCGAGTTGAAATAATAGAGGAAGAGTCAAGTTATCACCATGCACTGAGTTAGGTATAGCAGAAGTATACAATTACCCTATTCATGTTGTAGAAAGGGAAACAGTAGTACCCAGTGGAAAGAGGAATGCAAACTCAAAACATGAAACAGAAATGAGAAGAGCAAAAATCTGGGCTCAATTAAAGGATATCCAGGAAGACTACTAGAGAGAAATTCATTGATTTGTTAAGTGAGTACAGTGATGTAATCGCCATAGAAGGAGATACCCTTGGAAGTATGAAAGAAATAACCCATAGGATAGATATCCCACAGAACTCAAAGCCAATTTAGATACCTGCTTATAGAGTAGCACATTCCCAAAAGGAGATCATTGAAAGAGAAGTGCAACAAATGAAGAGGCAAGGAGTAATAGAACCATCAAAATCTGAATGGTCTTTTCCACTATTGCTAGTTCCAAAGAAGGACAAAACTTATCGAGTAGTGGTCGATTTTCAACGACTCAACATGATTACTGAAAATGATCCATATCCAATGACATCCATGAGAGATCTCATGAATACCACTGGATCCAAGAAATATTTTACCACAATTGATCTGTTACAAGGATTTCTACACATTCCTTTAGATGAAGAGAGTAACCCTTTAACAGCCTTTTCCACTAGTAAGGGTAGATACCACTACATAAGAATGTCCTTTGGACTGAAATCAAGTCCAGTAACTTTTGTTAGGTTGATGGATAAAATTCTAGGTGACTTATTAGGCAAGGATCTGCATTGCTATATAGACGATTTGGTAATAGCAACAGATACCATTGAATAACATATTAAACAAGTAAGAAAGGTCCTAAGGAGGCTGAGGAAGCCAAACTTCAAGCTAAAGTTAAAAAATTTAATTTCCTTAAAATGAAAATAGACTACCTGGGACACACATTGAAGTAAATGACCTAAAGATTAAGGCTATCAAGGAATATCCCACACCTAACTGTAAGAAGGATGTAAAATCATTCCTAGGATTAGCTGGATTTTACAGAAAGTTCATAAAGGATTTTGCCACTATAGCAGCTCCACTGACCGAATTTTTAAGGGAGCAAATACAGTTTTGGTGGTCACTCAAGCAACAAAGAGCTTTCAATGAGCTGAAGGAGAGGTTGACACACCCTCCTGTACTTAGTTTCCCAGAATTTAGCGACGAAGTTTTCTTAGCCACAGATGCAAGTTACATGGGTATAGAAGCATGTTAAATGCAGAAAGATGACAATAAAGATTATGCTATAGCATACTACAGGAAAAAACTAAAACCAACAGAAGTAAATTACTCAGTGGCAGACTTGGAATCACTACCCATAATAGATGCTTTAAAGCATTTCAGATACATAATATTTGGCTATAAGATAACTCTGTTCACTAATCATTCAGCCGCAGTAGAAATGCTAAAAAATCCGAACTTGTTTGGACGTAGAGCCCATTGGTTTATGACAGCCCAAGAATATGCCATAGAAGTAAAATATGTGCCAGGGAAAAGCAACAAAGTAGCAGAGGCATTATCAAGGTACATGCCACAAAGTGAAGGTATAAATAAGATTACCCAAGAACCAAAGTCGGGTGAACCTGTAAGCAATGCACTTACCATGCATTATACAGAAGAACTGTCTTGGAAGAATTTCAAAGGGAAACAAAGAGAAGACAAAGATCTGAAAGAAATCTTCCAATTTTTGGAAAGCAAAAGAGAATTTAGTCTCTCAAGAACAGTCGGATCTAAGAAAGAGAATTGGTTGCCCAGTAGACGCAATACACATATACTAATCTGGGAGTGTGAAGAATTTGATCCATTTAAGATATTTCAAGGGGTGACCCATAAAAAGCCAATGAAGTAAAGTTATTGAACTAATGCATGATGATGACATAAGAGCTCATCCAGGAAGAGACGGAACAGTTAGGCTAGTAAGAATATCCCTCCATTGGAAAGGTATTTACAAGGATGTTAGTAATTATGTAAAAGTTGCAATACTTGTAATAGCTACAAGGGAAGTACTGATAAGGCAGTACCTATAAGGAAGTGTCCAATCCCACAAACTCCGTTTGAAAGAGTAGCAGTAGACCTTATCACTAACTTACATGCTACAAGTAAAGGAAATAAGAATATACTAGTATGCATAGATGCACTCACTAGATATACAGAGCTAATACAAATATCTAGAAAGGGAGCCAAAGAATGTACAGTAACTCTTTTGATAATATCTTTTGTAGATACTCTGCTCCACAGCTTATCATCTCTGACAATGGTAACGAATATAACAATTCGCTAGTACAAGAAATCTGTAACACTTTTAAGGCAAAGAAGGTAACTATACAACCTCAAGTCATCACCCAGCTAGTAATGGTCTAGTAGAAAGGAATAACAGAAAAGTTCTAGATGCATTAAGGCATACCATAGGACAAGACCCTGAATGGGATATCAACCTACCACTAGTGCAATTGTCATTAAATGCTAGGAACCACTCCAGTACGCAAGCTGCACCCGTAAAAGCTTTGATGGGATATGAGCCAAGATTACCATATGCATGGCTGAATCAGCCAATACAACCTAATAACTCTGAAGACATCATGAAGATAAGAATCGGAAACTTTAAAGTGATTCATAAACAGTTGCACCAGAACTTAGAAGAAGCACAGGAGATCATGATGGACAAGCATCAAGAAGGATTGAAACTAGCAGATTACAAAATAGGAGATAAAGTCTATATTAAAAGAGAAGTAAGAAGTGGTGTCAATTATAAGTTAGCAACTAAATTCACAGGACCATATAGGGTCGTGGATATACAAGAGACTAAAATAAAGGTGAAAAAAATTAATAATCAGATACCTTTTACATATGCTACTTCATTAGCAGAAGAAAGATTTTAGAATCATAAAGGTAAAGTCAAGAGAAC
>NC_087213.1:48729069-48731569 GCF_015104395.2 Macrobrachium nipponense | reverse complement strand
TCATGGGCCACTTTTAAGTCACTCTGTCGAAGCTGAGCATCCACGCAGTGAGGACGACTTCGGAATGGATGCTATTTGCATAAATAAGTCTAAAAGAACTCCTGAACGCTCAGTGTGGCCAAGGGCGGGTTGACTTCAACCATTCTTGGGAGATTTATTTAATAAGGGCTTGAACCAAGTACTGCAGATTGAGTGAAATACTCGATGAGCATTCTATATTAAGTGAAAATTTCATTATTAAGCTTCTGAAGAAAGTAGTTTGAGCTCGCAAAAATATATTCCCAGGTCCTTAAACCTAAAAGTCTCACATGGCGATCATTCAACTAAACTGAGGTAATCATGTATACCTTACAACAAGGAATGGTGATGGATTTCATGTATAACTAAAGCGCCACTGGAATGCTGAATGGGAAAGGCAGATAAATTTATGAAAATGAACTTAGCTGGTGCAAAACTTTAAAAACAATTGCGGTGTTACGCCTCACAATCGAGAAGGAAGACTGTTTGAACTAGCGTACATTTGGTACTACGTTTGGATGGTAAGCAAAGTGTGGGCAGTTATGATAAATATTATAAAGTATACACAATGGGCTAACCGATCGATGATTCCAGAGATTAATGCTAAGATTGGGAATATGAATTTAAGTGTAACATAAATTCTTATTCTATCATTTAAGATGCCTGTCAGCCACTGAAAACCAAGAGGTTGGACATATATTCAAAGCTTACCATATTATAAACCTTTCACTCGTTCTAAGCAAGTTAAAGAACATATCTTGAGGAAAATGCAGGTTGAAAAATAAGGTTCTGTTGTTGAACTGGTCTCATTCAGCCATTGACATTTGACAAACAAGCAAACGAAAAAATTAACTCTCGCCCATGATAATAAAAATGCCAGTTTTATAAGGGGTCTCGAAGATAGCAAATATTGTCATCCACCCACCAGCATCCACACATATACACATACAAATGTGTATATGCCCGATGGTTTAAGCCTTTTCACCCTGCAGTGCTACATTGAGTGAAATTGTACCCCATGGTTGGAAAACGTCCTTGTATCTCGCTACGAGTTGGCGCTTTAATCACGTCATGTCAAGCAGTTTCCTTTTCTGTGCTCTTATCCTTTGCTTCTCCGACTGAGTTTACATTGTTGCCATGGGCTACCCTCAGACTGCACAAAGTAGCATAATCGCAGTGTGTCAAAAAATCTGTTGGTTTTGCAGATACTATAAGTAAAGTTTACAATTTTTGTGTATATCTATCTATCTATCTATCTATCTTTCTATCTATCTATCTATCTATATATATATATATATATATAATATATATATATATATATATATGTGTGTGTGTGTGTGTGTGTGTGTGTGTGTGTGTAGTACACAATACATATATTTTATATTATTTATTAATATATTTGACAGTAGATACTATACATTACATATAATATGGATCATATTATATGTAGTGTGTATGGTATGGACAAGTGGTTCACATCAGTTAAAAAGCATAAGCTCTTTTAGATAGATCACTATCGTATGAACTATGAGGGAAAGCAAAAGAAATAGATAGAAACGCTGCTATGTATGTATTTTTTGAAAACCTTACTCTTCTTTTATACTGCTCAACTAAAAAGAAAATGGTCATAATGTTAGGCTTCTATAACTTCACAAAGGGTGGTGTTGCAGCTTTGACCAGCTATGTCATACATACATGTGTGCTCGTAAAACACGTTGTTGGCCATGATGTTCATTCTATAATTTGTTGGACACGATTAGAGTAAATTATATAGTTCTACTGCATGGTTCATCATCCATGGAGAAGGAAACTTTCAAGTACAGAAGGTCATATCTCGAAAAGCTTTCCTTAGATTTGATGAAACCACAAGTGGTGGATCGTGCTGCAATTCCTATTTTACTTCATGAACTCCGTGGTACCATAAGATATGTTTTGATGATATTCACGCGGGTTAAAGAAGCAGCAAAACCCTCATGTTGTGGAAGGTGCAGTTTTTATCCCAGGAGTAAAGACTGAAAATCTAGAGTCAAGCGCAAAATGTGTCAAATTGTTCTGAAATAATAATGAGTGATTTTCCTATTTCAAGTTTTTCAAGTGAAATAGACGTAATTTTTTAATATGGTATAAGTAATGGTGTGTAAAAGCAATACATTGATTTATTATGCATTTTGTTATCCTGGTGTACACCTGTAGCTATCAGAAGGTAGCATTCACACTAAGAAAAATGAGGGTAACTTTCCAGGGTAATTTACTTAAACAAAATGGGTATAAACCAAGGTCCTAAAAATAAAAGATTGTATGAGGGAAACCTTCACTGGAAGAACTTTTATTCGTAATAATTAACGTTTCAGTAGCGCCCCGAAATCTATGAACCTGAAGTATATACACGTCTCGAACCTCACTTCACAGTTGCTGAAAACACTTAGTATTTGAATATTAGTACTAGTGTGCACAATATATTTTAATGTATACATATCATGCA
>NC_087213.1:48716569-48724069 GCF_015104395.2 Macrobrachium nipponense | reverse complement strand
AGGTCGAGGGTGATTTGTAAGGTCAGAATCGATATGAACTTATAGCGTCTCTGTTGGCTGATTGGATAGCGTCACTGACTGTCCTGATTTCGTCCCCATCCACTTGGACGGTGGTTCGATCCCATGGGGGGACGAAATTATTATCAATTAAAAAATTCCCCTTCGGTACATATATGAAAATATATCATTTGGGAGGTAAGTGAATTTAGATATTAAAGGACATTTGTAGCTTGAATTGATATATAAATGGATCACGGTTCGATGTGATAATTATTCATATATATATATATATATATATATATATATATATATATATATATATATATATATTTATATATATATATATATATATATATATATATATATATATTATATATATATATATATAGTATATATACTTATATATACATATATATATATATATATATATATATATATATATATATATATATATATATATATATATATATATATGAAGGAATTCTATTTTAGCACACAATAATGTATAGTCACACACACACATACAGAAACACACAGAGACACTCCCGCATATATATAAAATAAACCATGGGTGAATGGGATAATAAAACTGGTGTCTTCTTCTGTTTATTACCACAATTCGTGGAAAGTAAAGTTGTGAAGTTGAACCATAATCTTTTCGGTTTCAGATTTTAGTAAGGTGGGTATCCTAAACTAAAAAATTCAATAAAGAACATTTTATATAGTGTAAATTCACTCTCGCGAAAATAAAATCTTCGGTGGTTACAACGCAAATATCGTCTCCATATTATGTTTTTAATAATTCAAATCTTCATTAAATATTTAAGAAAAATACACTACTATCAAAATGTCTAACATATCCTCTTAAAAATAAAATATTTTGATTGAAGGAAAGAAGCTGGAGAGGGGGGGTGAGATGACATTATGAATTATAACAAGATATGTAGACATCAGCATGCTTAGGAGGAAATGCAAAGTGGCAGTGTTCTTTATCAAAGGTGACATGAGAAAAGAAAGGAAGAATTCCTTATAATGAAAGATCTTGTTCTATATTCACGTCCATCTGATGTGTGTCTGTTTCTTCATCTGCCTATTTGTTTTGAGATGCTAAAGAATTACCGAAGACCTTCCCGCTCAGCATCGATGAAAAGCTTCATACACCAATTAACTCTGCCCCCTCCCCCTCCTCCACCCATCTATTTTTCTTGATGGTCCACGGTTTCCATCGCCGAGAGAGAGAGAGAGAGAGAGAGAGAGAGAGAGATAAGTGGGTGCAAAAAGAAAAAAGGTGGGGGAGTGGGAGGCGGGAATTGGGGTGACCCAGCTCTGTGCAACAAGCTGGGCAAAAACAGGAAGCCAGCGAGATATTGAGAGGAACCCATCAGTCGATGTTTGACCTGGGTCGATTAAAGTCGTCCAGTTCCGAAGCGCCGTTGTACAAGGGGGAAATGCAAAATTTCCGAAAGCGACTCTGCGTGCAGTAACATATACTGGGTTAGGTAGATATCAATAGTTAGGCGATTACAATGCTAAGTGGAAACATTCTCGAGCACAAATCTATGGAGAAAAAGGAAGTGAGGAATGAGGTCCCATAAAGCAAGGAATGCGCCGTCAACCTCGAAAAAGAAAACATGTTTTACAACGAATAAAATTGCACGTCATAATAAGATTCACTGTGATTCTGCGAAGCAGAGTCTGGGGTGAAACAAATTTTAACAATCATATCGTCTATTCTCAAATATAAGATTGTAAATGTAAAGTTAGTGCTATGAATATTCCAAGCATTCGTCATAGCCGTTCACCCAAGCCAAATAGTCTAAAGGAATAGTAATTTACTATATGCGGTATTAATATCTATTTCCTATATTAAGACATAAGATATGTCAATTGTTGATTTTGTTAAGTACTTGTCACTTGTATAATTACCCCTCGACCCATTTTCAAATCGACCCTTGCACCTGTTACCCGTAGTTTATCGGGCAAAAATGTTTACTTCGGTTTAGAGGGAGTGAGCAGGGAGGCAGTCCGGCAGCCAGTTATTTGTCTTTGACTGGGACGCAAACCACCTGCAGGAGTTTTCAATCTTTCTTTCTATCAATAGGACATGGAAAGAACTTTCTTTCTCATGAATTTTTATAAGCCTGATGCACCATCAATGATCGTGGTGTAACTGTTCCTGGGGAGTGTGCTACAGTGTCTACCTTACGCCGTCTGTTCGAAGTAGTTCTACAAAGCTCGTCATCGTCTTGGAACGAGTCGTGATCAAGAGTCTGAACATAACCTCTTAGTATAACCAACCGCCTCTCTGGAATTCATTACAGGTCAGGGTCAACCTGAAAGCAGGTCATTTGTTAAGCTCTTTGTAAATTCCAGCCTTACTGAAGTGATTCTTTAAGTATACCTTTGGGAGTATTACGTTTGAAATATGCATTTTTGCTAGGATAGCCATTAACCATTTAAAACGTTGATAATTTAGCTTTAACGTGATTAGTTTACTGTTTATAGCTACTATGATAGGCAGTTTGACATGTTTTCAGTATGCTTTTCATGATTAATGATGACCTATCATAATTTCAGATGATTACAGAATTGAATTAGATGTACATTGTATACCCGCTACATCGCATCACTAGTCGTCGTAAGTTCTTCAGGGCCACAGACAGTTAATGAGAGCCTCTTGAGTTTATTTAGGTATTCATGTTTACTTGAGGGAAATTTCTCCGTGCATGTTGTTATATTGTTAATATACTGGTTAACTATGTTATGTGTTTCCTTAGTGCGTATAGTTTACGAGTATTTTGGTGTCTACGTAAAAATTTAGTTCAGGTCCTGGGCCAAGTCTCGCCGTGACCAGGACTCTGCTCATCTTGAATTGAAACTGATCACCATATTTTAAACGGGTTTTCAACCGGATATGACACGTAGAATAATTTAAACACCCTTTCTAAATAAAACACACGCACATAATAGAATCGGACTATGCAACTGACTGCAAACAATATGTAGTTAACAACATCCATTGCATAAGTAAAATGGCATATTTCGATACGATATTGTCTTCAAAGAATCTACAAAACGGAATCCGTCCCATAATAAAAAAAAGTCATCCACGTAAAAATCGGTTTTAATGTGTTTAATTTTAGTCATTGGTTTCCGTGAGAAAAGATAAAAACTTGGTTAGATAACAACAGTGTACACATAAAGAAAAACTGCCAGAGTGACTAACGTGAACTTTGCCTTCGAACGTAAATCCCCAGATTCCGGTTTGACCCAATTGTATGAAAACCTAAGTACTACTTTTAAGTATTTCATGTCATCGATAGTACATTTTAGAGAGGGAAACAAAACAAAGAATCGTGAAACATTCCTGGCATATAGTTTTTCATCTTTTATATCTTCCCAAAACACGGATGGCAAGTCCACTAAAGATATATCAACCATATGTTCGCCTCTCCCTTCCCCGACTCCATCAAGACCTAAACGAACAACTGGTTGTTTTTGATCAACACCATTTACCAGTAGAAAAGAAGCAAGGAAACAAAGTCAAAACGGAATGCTTGTACTTTGGTGCACTAGAACAAAGCCTTTGCGACAGAAATTCTTTTGTCCATAAGGTTTCGTATAAATGTCTGGAAAAGGTAAAAGAAATAAAAACTAAAATAGACTTAATCGGGAGCAAAGTGCAGAGCCGACCTAAACATTACCAGTGATTTCTTGGAATATTTCGCAACTTTTGGCAATAAATCTGCAATAATATTCTATAACTGAATAGAATATAATTTTCGTTGTGAGAGACAAAATTGTACAATGCACTACAAAGAAGAGTAAAAATTGCTTTACATATAAAATGACTGCTAGACTAAGCCCAAATGAAAGTTTTTCAAATAGGATACAGATAGGAGACTTTGGAGACCTCGCTTGACGTCCTCAGCCCCTCTGTACCGATCACATGGTACATGCTATTGATTAACGTCTGTCTTCAAATCATCTACGAAAGAATGACCAGTTCATTAACATTGAGACATTTCCATAAGTTCTAAAATGATTATGAAAGCATTTAGGAAATAAAAGGTCTTGAATAGACACAAAATAGCAAATAGTTTTGCCAATATCATTGCTTCTCTACCAAACATTACCAACCCGATACATCAAATCGGAAATTGAATCCATAAGCTTCATGTGACAATATGTACAGTGCATCTATCTCCTTCCTCTTTTAGTTCAAAATTGGATTTAAACATCCACCTCTCTCTCTCTCTCTCTCTCCTCTCTCTCTCTCTCTCTCTCTCGTTTTATGAATTATCACCCTCTTAATGAGAGAATGCCTTGATGAAGTCATTGGGCTTCCGCACGGCATATCATTCCTGTGCTGAAGCCTGGTGACTGGCAGGAGGGCTCTCGAACTGGGGTATTTTTTCCTCAGTTTGACTCTAAATTTCTCTCATCCTATTTCTATTACTTATAATTGTTTAATTCTCCTTCATATTTATCAACTGTCTCCAACCTTGCTGTCAAAACTCCTACCCATTTCACTGTCCAGATGTTTTTTAGGGGACATCGTATCCGGGATTAGAATTTTTTTCAAAATCAGTTGTGGGAGCTGTGGTGGTCTTGCCAACTACCCGATAATGTTTGGACACCTTGGAATGTCAGTATTTCCATACTGGCATGCGGGACTGTTCTCGAACAAAAACTTGGCCTTCGGATTCCAGGGGTTGGCCGGTTTCATAGAGATAGGACTTTCGGCATTCTGTCCGGTTTGCCTGCCGCTATGATTAAAGTGGGGATGATTGTATTCTTGTAATGTTCTCAGTCCCATCAAGCGGGTTTGGCATACACTTGAGCCACTCTAATCATAGTGGTACCATCCCTTTGTGGTAGGCTAGGGAGTGGACATTTGGGAAGCAGCTCTCGCAGGTGTCATTGGTGGAGAAATTAATTTCATGAAAGGATAATGGGTTCTCTTTTGGGATGTCAGACAGTCTAATTATTTTTCTTTAATGACTGAAATTAATGACTGGAATTAATGTTTCTTATACCCCTGGATCAAATGGTAAACCTCAGACACTATTGACGACCTCTGCTAATTTAATTAGGGAAAACTCTGTTGATGACCTCGGAACTAGGAAGGACCATTCTACTGATATTCCAAAATTGAGTAATTTGGGTAACGCAAGGAAACTTTGAATCCTTCATGTTACCCAAATTCCAATAGAGACAAATTATGATAATACATACAAAGAATTTGAGTGTTATGGATCTATAAAAGAAATAAGAATGAAACTTGAAGATACAAAATGGGATTCATGGATATCTTACAATAGTCATGACGAAGCATTTAATGCAATCTGTAATATTAATAATATCAAATTAATAACTTGAATATAATGGCTGCTCTTTGCGACAAGGTACCAAAGGATTAGGATGTTTATAGACCTGTGGACTGGTTTGAAAAAGATGCTGATTTAGTTATGCCTTCCCAGAGGAAGCCAAAACCACCGATGTGGCTTGTAGCTGAATCTCAGGGGGTTACAGGGAACTATTTCAAAATATGCAAATTAATTCAGAAAAAAGTGCGAACTATTGCACCGGGAGATATATCTCGTTTTGGAAAAAATAGTTACCTTATCCATGCCAAATCATGCACACAATCTGTAATACTATCCAACCTTAAAACAAATGATGATGATATTAAGTTAGATGTCAAACCCCACCTAAATTTTAGCTACGGAAGGGGAGTAGATATTAACAAAGATTTGTATGAATTTACAGAGGAGGAGATACTGGCCTTGTGTCCACTAAATGTATGGAAAGTACACAAAGTCCCAGGTACATTGATGATTATCCTTACTTTCCAGGATGCTGATGTACCTTCCCATATTATTACTGAAAATAAAATGATTAAAGTTCGACCATTCAAGCAGAAGCCACTGCAATGTTTTAATTGTTTTAAATTTGGACACCCGTCAAAAGTTTGCAAAAACGAAAAAATGTGTGTTATTTGCTCCAAATCTTATCATGGGGAATGTGCACTTGAGGCCATGTTTAAATTGCAACTCAAATCCTAAATCCACTGACAGGAGCTGTGAGATGTATAAGTTGGAAGAAGCTGCCCAAAACAAATCCAATTTTGAACATATAAGAGTGGGATATGCCAAAAGACTATTAAATAAATCAAGTAGCTATACAAAGGCATTAAAATCAAACCCACCTAGTACTGCCAATAGTTCTAGAAAAAGAAATATACCATCTAATGGTAAAATGCTGCATGATGAGGTAAGCATATTGCCTTCTGAGGCTTTGCCACAGTGTATTAACAGTGGGGCATTGCCTATCCCCGTACAACCTTCGTCCCCCATTACAATAAGTAGTGCAAACCTCTCTCAGGCCATGTCCTTGCCTGATTTGATGGAGGTTCCACTTAAAACCAACTTACCTGGTGCACCTGTTGTGAGGAAGGTGCAAAAACCTAGAAGCCCACCACCTATTAATCGAAAAAGAGAGAGACCTCCATCTACTTGAATAAATCAGAAATTCAAGTTGAGGTCCACCATCCGCCTCAACAAATAGATAAAAAAAGACACAGAGAAAATGACAAACGTAAAACCCAATATATCAAGACCATCTCTAAAGAAACCTACAGGAAATAATGTTAGATTAAAAGTTGCCAATGGGAAGACCTCATCCAAGATGTCTTCCAGAAGTGATCCATAGTTTTCTCCTCCATTTTGCAATGGAATTGTTAGGGTTTAAGGGCCAAATATGATGAACTTAGGCTACTAATTCATGAGCATTCCTCCATAATTGTATGTCTACAGGAGAGCAAGCTTGATGCTAATACTCCTTGTCCTTGAGAGTATGTTAGCTATAGAACACCATATAATCAACAAGCAGGGAGCCATGGCAGAAGTCTCATTTACGTTCGTCGAGATGTTCCCCAAATATCTTTGTCTATTCGTACACCTCTGCAGGCAGTGGTTGTACAGATTGATATAGGGAGAAAATATACAATATGCTCTCTGTACCTACCTCCAAATGATAATATTTTGTATGATAAATTAGTAGAGGTGATTCATCAACTCCCCCAACCTTTTCTCTTACTCGGAGATTTGAATGGTAGACATCCTTGATGGGGCGATGTTTTAGCAAACACAAGGGGCAATATTATATCATCAATTGTGGAAAATGAGGATGTTGGACTCCTTAATACAGGAGAGCCCACACAATTTCATGTCCAGACAGGTACCTTGTCGTGCATTGACCTATCAATCGCAAGCTCTAATTGCCTTCTCGATTTCGATTGGAGGACATTAGATGATTGACATACTAGTGATCATGCACCAATCATTATAAACACCAACAATGGTCCACCTTTACAGAGATCGCCACGATGGAATCTTGACAAGGCAGACTGGGGTAGATTTCGTGAGGTAAGCAAAATTGAAGGGAATGCAGAACAGTTTGAAAATATTGATGATGCCATAGACATGCTGAATGGAA
>NC_087213.1:48709069-48711569 GCF_015104395.2 Macrobrachium nipponense | reverse complement strand
TGTGTGTGTGTGTGTGTGTGTGTGTGTGTGTGTATAGATGCACAAGAAGTATGGATGTACAAATTTATGGCAATTATATAAATAGAAGAGAAGTACTTAAAACCTCCTTTTATGATGATTTATGGCCAATGATGCTTAAGCTGTTAAGCACTGTACACTTTAGCCAAGCAGCGCTTAAAGTGAGAAGAGGGAGTTTGAGTGGTTGGACAGTAAGATAAAAAGATCCAGAATAGGAAGGGTATGAAGTAGACGAATCTAAGAGTGGAACTGAGAGGAGATCCCACAACTGAAATAGGAACTAAAAGGGATTTTGGACAGCAAGAGTGATTAAAGACCAAGGAGTGGAAATAGAATAATTGACTAAAGTGGGTACAGCAGGTCCGAGGAGACGTTGCACCTACCCTTTAAAAGTGCCTACAATGCTCCAAATGAGGTGTACTGACAGTTGTAGCCCCCTCTGGGTAAGGCCTCCTTTTCGGTTTCCCGACAAGGTAAACTGTGGTCTATACTGATGAAAGATGAACAAGATAGCCAGGTAACAGTAGACCTGCATCAAGAGAGGTCAGCCCCCACCCCACCTCCGACACCCACCCACCTACAACAACCCCCAAAAAGGAAGATCCTTTATCCAAATCCCAATATGTTCAAAAATATAATCGCTGGTGGCTAGTCATGAGGTTCACCTTTGACCAAAATTAATATTCGTTATAACCAATACCATTAAAAAAAACGAAAAAAAAACGCAACTCCTTGTCCGAGGTCAGGATAGGAGTTTAACTACCCAGTTTCTAGTGGGTGAAGAGAGAGAGGTGGGAGGCGTGTTTGAGGACTTGACTTGGGTGCACCGTGCATACCATGAGACGTACCATCGTGCATGTACGGGTACAGATATTTAGTCATACAAACTTGCTTGTAAAATTACATGCTTATGTATGTATGTATAAGTACACGTATGTTTTATATAAAAATGAACTTACTTATTCATTTCATGAAAAGATTTCTAATTATGAATAAGGCTCATGAAAGCAGAGATTAATCCAACACTCCAAAATGGCAGCCGAAAATTATTAATATTTTCGAAACAATATTTAAGTAAAATAGCGTAGAAATGGCACATTCATAAATTAAGATAATAAAAAAAGCGACTCTTAGGGGATTAAACATACCGCTAAACTTAACAAACAAGAACATTCGAACACACTGGCAAAGCAAAATTCCTAAACGGAATAGGATCTGTCGCTTCGGGTTTATTAAATTGTAGTAAAGAGATTCAGGAAGGATGGACGCCATAAAAATAAGATTTATTCCAATAGCATGGACGAGAAATTTTCCGGTAATATATCCTAATTCTAAATATTGAACGAAAATGATTGGTTTCTATAACGAACCTAACTTCAACCTTCATTAGAAAAATAACAAAACAAAAGATATATCCAAAACTTATTGAGCAATAGCAACATTAGCGAATGGCCGCAAATACTCTCTCTCTCTCTCTCTCACTCTCTCTCTCTCTCTCTCTCAACTCTAATCAAACCTGCAGCAGGGGGTCTCCACCTGCTCACAAAGGTGGGTGATGTTTTGACAAATGAAAAGCAATTGATAAGCCTTGGGAGCCTCAAGCGGCGGTCTGTATTCGTGCTATGTTTCTCTTTCGTATTTTTCAAAAGCAACGTGATGATTTTACTTTCATAGCCATTCTCCCTCCCTGTGTGATGTAAGTGCCTGCAGGCTTGCTCGTCGCTTGTACCATAAGTGGTTTGCATAAACCTAAAGGAAAATTCAACTTAACCGTTTACGAAGCGGAATGAAACACTTCCAAGCCACTAGCAACAGTGAACGCAGACTGGTGGTATGAATGATTGCTACTCTGCAGGTAGTTAATAGAACTTAGGATTTCAGGTGAGATTATTTTTTTCTTTACTAATGAGCCTCCGATGCGGTATAAAAAAAACTTTATAGTCGTTTGTTTTATAATGAATGTCATAGTTGAAATCGTGAGAAGTACTTTATTGCGCTAATTTTCGACGAATGGTGAAATAAATGTCTACAGTAGTGAATGGCTCAGAATAGGCTACACAAAGTAAATCAGCATTTTAGTAGCAATACTATCTCAGGAACCCTAGAAATTAAAAAATTAGATTTCCAGAAAGGGCCATGAACTGTAGAAATACTAGACAATGCGGAAAGCCACTAGAGCTTGAAGAAACTATTTTGAGATTGATATGGGTAAAACACAGAAGCACCTTGAAGAAGTCAGGGAAACTAAGCCCAGCGTGTCTGTAAAAATGTGTATGTGTGTGATAGTGTGTATGTGTGTGAGAGAGAGAGAGAGAGAGAGAGAGAGAGAGAGAGAGAGAGAGAGTGGCCAAATCCACAAAACCTCACCCATGACTTGCTGTTCCCGAGCAGGCGATGAAAGGCAATTTCTTAGAAGAGCACCGTGAGCACCCTCATTGCTGATGAAGGGATCAAGAGCAATGTTCGGATGCTATAGGAGAAT
>NC_087213.1:48699069-48706569 GCF_015104395.2 Macrobrachium nipponense | reverse complement strand
AGTGACTTAATAGAATTTGTATTGGAATCATCACTGCAAAGGTTCCTAAACAAGATCAAAGAAAACTATCAGAAAACATCAAAAACCTAATAAAGAAACGATTGGAAATGAGGGTAAAATCCAAGAGAGATGAATTAGAACGAGCAGAACTACCAAAAACAATAAACAAACTAAAAACCCAAGACTCGCACACACGATCAGACCAAAATTGAAGAAACACTAAGGAAGGAAAGAAGCATCAAGTTGATGAAAAAAGACTTGGAACAGGGCGCTAACAAATATTTGCTTTAAAGGATGAAAATGGAAATATTATCAGCAAAAGAGCTGGAGTGATAAAAATTTCTGATGATTTCTATACAAAGCTGTACAATAGTGATATGGTTAGGAGAAGTAAAGAAAACATTAAAAGGCATGAAAAGAAACAAATCTGCAATAGAAAATGGCCTAACAATTGATTTAACAATGAATGGAGGAGATTTCATAATAGTAAAACTCGCTGAACTTTACGCAAAATGCTTGCAAGAATACTCTATACCTACAGCTTGGAAAAACTTTATCATTATAATTAATTCACAAAAAGGGAGACACAAATGACCTGGAATGACAATCCACTATGTATGACATTTGTAAACTATGAGAAAGCTTTTGATTCTATTAAAATTCAGAAGTAATGAAAACCCTTCAAAAGCAAGGAATAGATGAATCTTATGTTAGAGCACTTGAAGATATCTATATGGGAAACACAGCAATCCTAAAACTACATAAAGACAGTGAAAAATTTCTGACTGAGAAAAGAGTTAGCTAAGGAAACCCCATCTCTCCTAAATTATTCACAGCGTGCCTAAAAGAAGCTTTTAAGAATTACATTGGGGAAAAGAAGGGATTAAGATTAATGGGGAATATCTTAACAACTTAAGATTTGCAGATGACATAGTACCACTCAGAGAATCAGGGGAGGAATGAAAAAAAATGATAGAATATTTGAATAGAGAAAGCAGAAATGTAAAACTGAAAATGAATATGAGTAAAACTAAGATAATGTTCGATGAAAATGCAGAGAGACAACAAATAATGGTTATGAACAACCTTTATATATTGTTACTAAATATACGTATTTAGGAAAGACAGTAAATAATTCCCAAGGGCATGAGATTTAAAAGAAGGATAAGCATGGGATGGAGAGCTTTTGGTAAACAAACTGAGATTATGAAAAGTAAAATGCCACTTTCTCTAAAAAGAAAGTATTTAATCAGATTGTCCTTCCAGTATTAACGTATGCATCAGAAACTTGGAGCCTTACTAAAGCCTTAGAACATAAACTAGCTACAACTCAAAGAGAGAGCAAACTAAAGGAGAGGATATTTTAACAGGTAAGAAAAAGAAATGGGCGTGGGCAGGACATATAATGAGAATCTGTCACCACAGTCGAAGCCATCATCAGGAAAATTCGTTATAAAGTTAATAGTCACGATGGACACAGACGAACGAGCAATATTGGCATAAAAATATAACGTGTTTGATCCATGACTTTTGGTATTTCCTCCTAAGGAGTCATTTGACTTAGCTTTCTCAAGAAATTAGTAGGCAGATCAACCACATCTCCGTAAGGCTCCTCAATTATGCATCTTGGCATGGAACACTTAAGACTGCCGAAGATCCTTATTTCTATGCATTATGTTTATGTAAACGTTAGCAAGATATCTTAAAGATATTTAAACTACTTTTGAGAGAAATTGGTCCAGAGCTGATTTCCTATAAAAGTTGAAGATTGATGGATAACAACTTTTTAGATATAACTATTAGTTTGATCCACTTCTATTCATCCGTTCTTGAGATATACTGCTAAATACAAACACACACACACCAACACTAACACACACAAACACAAGCGCGCGCGCGAACACACAAATTCACGTGATAACAATTCATTCGTGAAACTTCGTTGGCGTAGGTAACAAACTAAACATACAATATAAAAAGTAAAGTTATTCCTGTAAGATAACAGAAATAGCTAATTACATGCATAGTTTTCATACCCCATCATCCCTAAACGATTCTGGAGGGTCAAAGGCCTAGTGACTAAAGCTGATTTTACAATGGCTTTGAATTGGGAGAAATGAAAAGTATAGCGGCATGTAAAAAGTAAATCCAAATGTAATGGATGACTTAAATGAATGTTTCAAAAGAAGTCACAATTCTACATTTCATTCTAAAATTTCGTTCATCCTAATTTCATTACCTCCATCTAAGCACACAGGATTTTTTTTTTTCTAGGAAAGCCCTATAGAAACGTAATAAAAAGAATAAGGGTGAGTCAGCCAAGGAGCGGAATGTAAAACATGAGAGAAGTAAAATCTTTTGAAGATTAAGAAAAAACTAAGGAAGAGGAAAGAAACGTCTATAATTGAGCTGTTGAGTTAATCAATGGAAGTATGAAATAATATCTCATAAAATGAATTATCGTGATGAAATGTTCTCCTTAAAAGCAAATCAGCAATTTCACAGAACGAAGACAACTGTGATCTTAAACACCTCGAAAAACTATTTCTGAGAAGTTTAAGTGTTGTCAAAATGTCCTCGGTGATGTACTGCATTTCATAACTCCACGGGAAGGAGGAAAACACACTGGATTCAGAAAGTTTTCATTTAGATTGAGGGTTTATTTCCAGCGCTGGAGTTCCTCGTTCTCTTGCTCACCTAGTCAAAGATTACTCTAAAATTTATGTAGCTCATAAGATACCACCATATCCATTTTCACCCGGTGTATGTGTCCTTTTATATGAAAGCACATTCCAGGCATAATATGGGAGTCAAAACACCGTTCGTTATATTAAAAGTTTCACAAGGACAATCTCAAGATTAAAATAACAAAAAAAATAAATAAATATGCCTAAAAATACTTCAGAGATATGTATAAATAAACTTGTTGATGCTTTGACCGTCATTGATAGTAATAACTTAATATTTCTCTAACTTAGTATTACTCTTCAAAAAAATATTCACGAAAGATACTGAACCACCATGTCCATTACGTTATCGATTATGAAATTCTCGAACGGTTTGTGTGACTTTTATGCTTCTAAAACAGACGAATACTAATTTGGATGCTTATAAAGGGTCTAAGAATTCAAGTGCAGGCATCAGGAAGCATAAAACTTTCCATCTCCACTTATACGATTAAATTGAAAGTTAATAAAAGATAAAAGAGTTACTGATCCTCAGAACCTAGAACAGTTCATGTAAATATATATGTGTGTATAATATATATATATCGTATACAGGATATATATATATATATATATATATATATAGAAAGTTATGGAAAAAGTTTAAAATATGTATTGATTTTTTTACCCCAATAAAACAAAGCAGTTCTAGTAACATATGGTATAGGTTCAAGTCAGGATCAGCAAATTTTCACTTTGAATTCTTCAGGAAATGAAATGCAATACTGTTTTTCTAGGTCTTTTCCATGCCACATCTACAAAAGTCCTTGGGTATTTAAGTTTCAATGCAATATCATAAATAGTTTTATTGACGCTGAAATTAAAACTATTTATGATATTGCATTGAAACTTAAATACCAAGGACTTTTGTAGATGTGGCATGGAAAAGAGCTATAAAAACATTTTATTCAACTAATGACAAACTTGAATTTAGTAAGCATAACATTCTAAAATTACCTTATGATGAAAGGTTTTTAGATATTCCTAGAATTTTAAAGCTTTTTAACATAAATGTTGTTTTCAGTAATATTAATGTCAAGAGTTTAGTAATCAAAAATTCTCCTAAAGATCTTCCAGGCTGCATATATGAAATTCCTTGCAAAAAGTGTGATAAAATCTATTACGGACAGACTGGCAAATCTCTTTCACGGCGTCTTAAGCAACATCAATATTCTGTGAGAACTGGGCAAATATCGAATGCATTATTTGTACATATGAGAGATTTAGACCATCCTATTAACTGGAGTCAAGCAAGAGCATTAGTCCCATGTAATGACACAGTTAAAAGGAATATCATTGAATCTTGTTTTATCAAGTCAAATAATAGAAATGTTCTAAATTTAAGTCTTGGTTTATTTAAACTTGATGCTTTCATAATGAAAAAAGTTGTAGATAAATATAAGCAACAAAATTAATATATTCAGTTTTTACATGTTTTGGGCTGTAAAGATACTTTGTAATTTCGGTTAGGGTCAGAATCTGTTTAAGTTTGTGACCGTGTGATATCCGATAATCCTGGATTATCCCTTTTAATTTTTACCCTTTTGATAATTAACCATCTGGTATTCCTGATCTTGTTTGTACCTGAGGCCTTCCTCTCCGATTGTACTTTAGTAGCTCCTTGACGATGTCTGAATAAAGACGAAAGCGCTTGGATTCCTGACTATCATTTCCCGTTGGTATTCGCTTATATATATATAATATATATATATATATATATATATATATATATATATATATATATATATATATATATATATTATATATATATATATATGAGTGTGTGTGTGCGTGTGCGTATAGATATATATGTATACACACACACGTGCTCACACACACACACACATAGTTATATATATATATATATATATATATATATATATATATATATATATATATATATATGTTTCATAATCTATGATTACATCATCAGGGGTTCTACAATTTAAACAAATCATTGACAATAAAAACTGTAGAAATAATACACAAAGGCAAAGTCAGAATATAAGAAGCTACAGTCGACGTACGGAAATTTTACACAAAGGACACAGGAACAACCAAAATTCTGTGAAATTAATTAAAACAGATAGAACATATGAAAGATAAGTAAAAATACCTATATATTTAAGATTTACATAAAAAAACACTAACATCTTTAAATCGTTATAAGAAAATGAGAAAATAAATAATCTGCACGACCCAAAATGCAGGAAATGAGTGCTCAAAAGAAAAGCGAAAGAACAACAGGATCATTATTACGACAGGTATACAGGAACAGCCGATGTCTGAGTTCAATTTCGGAACATTTTCTAATACCTTAATTTGGCAGTGGAAAGTTTAATGTAGCTGTTAGTTAATAAGACTTGTCATGGTTAAGTGAAATGAAAGATTAATAGTAATCTCCATAAGAATGGTTATACACAATAGTAATATTGGTATAAAAATAATGTCCAGGTTGAATATTAATTTGCATAGCAACGGTCGTCTGATTGCCTCTTGTGAATGTCATTAAAGGGCTTTCCGACTTGACTGATTTACATATGTTTTACGTTACATTTATGGTTTACTGGCGTAAGCTGTTGCCAACTACCAATTTCCGCTCATGCGTGGGCGTGCGTGCGTGCGTTGATACGTGAATGTGTGACTTAGAGTCAAAATAGGACCACACCAGACGGCGTACAGAAGCTGCAGCTACCCACTCCTTTCCTCATTACCAATTTGCTACAGTAGATTTGCATACTTTGCTCCTCCCACTCAAAACCTCTGCCTCTTGTACAGCTGAATTACCTCCATTGTCCTGTTTTTCCACACCCGGTGTTGCCGTGCGAATTTCTTTCCAGACCAACTTAAAAAGAAGTCGTCGCCAAGATGCGAAAAAAAAAAGAGACAAAACGGAGAAAGAGGAAGAGAACAGATAAGTCTGTCTCCGATCGCCATTCACCTATTTTTTTATTTTATAGCAGACGTAGTTCTGAACAGACGGGTCACAGAGACCTCCTTATCACTACCTGGGGGTCGAGACGATTCTCCCCCCTACGCTCCTTTCCACCGTGCCGTGCGCTCTAATCAAGACATGATTTGTCACAAACCAGGTACGTTTGGATTTGAAATTTGCTCTACGCACCATTCTTTTACTTCCTTAGTTACTGTCTGCTCTCATATATATAACTCAAATCCCCCCTCACATCTCCTTCAGAAGTGAAGTGAGGAAATATTTGTGACTTGTAACTAGAAGTGTTCATTTATATTGCTAACTCATAACGGTGTTAAGTGACTTACATTCTCTGCCTTATGCAAAATTCCAATTATATTTATCGCGTTTTTGCGATGGAGAATTACAGTGCATCCTTAATTTGCAGACTTAAGCGACGCAAGAAGTTGTGTACCACCTCTCACGCGTTCCAGGTGCCCGAGTGTCAATCACCTATTCCGAATCCCAAAGAATCAAGAATGAAGAGCTGCTGATAACGTTTTTTTTATTTTTTTTTTTTTTTCGTATGATTTTCCATAACTGCACAAGTCTCATTTCTGTAAATGCCGGTTCTTCATAAAAGGGATTTACATTTTACTGAGGTTTCACAGTGGCACGAATTGCTTTGTAAATTAACGTAAGCTCAGTGCCACGGAGCTAGTGACTTTAGCTCCTTGATAATTACTTCTGATCTACATAATAACAATCTTAGTTAAGTGTAACTTTGCATTTTTACCTTAAATCCATCAGTTTTAATATTTTTTTTTTCCTTTTCTCTATTACTTGCGTGCCCCCATTCTTGTTAGATGTCAGTTAATTTTAGAGTAAATGATAAACTCTACACCGCCCCACACATAATAAGAATACGATCTATATATATATAATATATATATAATATATATATATATATATATATATAATATATATATTATTTGGGTATATGTCCAGTATCCTCATCCCAATGGACTTGCCAAGAACCGGAAAGCTGATAGTTAATAAGACTTGTAACGGAAAAGTGAAATGAAAGATTAATAGTAATCTCCATATGAATGGTTACACACAATGGTATTATTGGTATAAAAATAACATACGCGTTGAATATTAATTTGTATAGGAGCGGTCGTCTGATTGCCTCTTGTGAATTTTATTAAACCGGTTTCTGACTTGACTGACTTACCCATTCTATTTTTCTTATGTAATTTAATCCCAGTTGAACAATTCAAATAAGAGCTCCCATACGAATATATAAATTCATAATTCGAGAACAAAGAGAGAGAGAGAGAGCGAGAGAGAGAGAGAGAGAGAGAGAGAGAGAGAGTATACTATTTCAGACAAATTTTATGCGCAAAAATGGTGCTCTATGTTCCATATATCATATGACGATATCTTCGTATAATATTTATAATCTGATTTTTTTTTTTTTTGTTACCTTATACACGTTGTCGTGTATAAGGTAACAAATCTCTGTAAATTGTTCATAAAGAATACGCACTTAGTTACAACAATGAGAAGTTCCTTCGCTGGCCGAGTGGTTTTCGAGCTGGGCTGCCAATCCGGTGGTCTCAGGTTCGATTCCCGGCTCGGCCAACGCGGAATCAGAGAAATTTATTTCTGGTGATAGAAGTTCATTTCTCGATATAGTGTGGTTCGAATCCCACAATAAGCTGTAGGTCCCGTTGCTAGGTGACCAAATGGTTCCTAGCCACGTAAAAATATCTAATCCTTCGGGCCAGCCCTAGGAGAGCTGTTAATCAGCTCAGTGGTCTGGTAAAACTAAGATATACTTTTTTTTTTACAACAATG
>NC_087213.1:48651569-48694069 GCF_015104395.2 Macrobrachium nipponense | reverse complement strand
GCACGAAAGGAAAGGGACTATACACTAACTAGTATGAGAGCTTGGTGTTCAGAGAATGTGAAAATAAATCCTGCTGTTACTGTTACTAAGCATCATGTTGGTGATAGGGTGATTTTGATCCTAATTACAATATCATGAATTCAAAAGGAATGTGTACGGATAGTAGAATTAACCTCCATACATTAATGGCTGACAAGATTAGTTAACTGCCATTCTTGTCTTAACAAAACAAAAATAAATAAATAAATAAATAAAAAGACCTTACATGAAAAAATTTTATGAATAAAATCAAACAAAATAAATAAAATTCCCTACTAGAATCTCACCTCTCAGAAGCCATCAGCTTACAGCAACACACTTGACGGATTCACATATCCTTCAATATACAAATCAGGATGATTCAATTCTAACTGCGCGCCCTCCCCAAGAAAAATAAAAATAATCATTAAAACGAACAATAACAACTTCCTATTTCAACCAGAGAGAGAGAGAGAGAAAAAAAAGAGTGAGAGAGGTCAGAAGGAGGTAAATTCGGCAATTTTACATTGGCAGCCAGTTTTGACATTGACAACTAATTTTGGCTTGAAACCCTATAGCAGACGGGCGAGAAGGCGGTAGGGGAGTGGTAACTGGGAGAGAGGAAGAGAAAGAAAAGAAAAAGGGTGAAGGGAAGGAAGTAACTGGTTATTACGCTAACAGAAAATTCCCCACCGTCCTCAAAAATAACTTTGACCAAAGTATTAGCTCTGTGACTCCCACGTCTAGGATTCGACTGATTATCTCATTTTTAAAAGTAGGTCCAATTTCACCTATTAAAAGCCAGTTTTGAAACTCATCTCCAATATCGGCCATGTAATAATTAGCTCATTACCTGTCAGTCTCTCTGTCAGTTCATCGAAACTGACGTTGTAACGTACGTGTGGACGACAGTTTGTCGGCGTAGTCCGTCCACTCACCAAAACTGATGAACTGATGGAATCACCTAAAGTTCTTTCGACCGACTGACAGGTGATCCTATGTGTGGACGGCAATTTCCACTATCAACAAAATTTCTTTGTTTCAAGGAAATCTGACGGGTTGAAGGAAGGAGTCAAAGAACTGGGAAATACCAAGGAAATGGAAGCCTTTAGAGAAATTATAAGGAAATCTGACCTTGGTGGGTAACTTATTAAACCAGATTTTTGAAACCCAAGGTGTAAAGCTACATCTATATGGCAGATACGTAGATGACATTTTTGTACAGGTTGAAGACGATTCACAGTTAATTGCTTTAAGTAACCTCTTTCAAGAAAACCCAGTACTGCATTTCACCTGTGAACTGAACATAGATATTAAACTACCATTTCTTGACATTTTAGTTGATAGCTCCGTTGACAAATTTAAAACACAAGTTTATCATAAACCTAATAACCTAGGCATCTGCCTCAATGGCAACAGCAAGTGTACTGAGAAATATAAAACTAGTGTTACCACAAATTACCTTAATAGAGCATTTAGATTGTCAGAAATACGGTTAAGCATATGGTTATATATATACACGTACATACATGTATGTGTATATTTACTTTTCTGCTTTCCTTTAATAACATATTTTCTACCAATGTAATTATTTTTCTGTACTGGGCTCCTTTCCCTACCTTAGAAACTGTCTTTCCAACAAGGGTTGCAGCTTGAGTTGTAATAATATAATAATAATAATAATAATAAATGGCCAGAATACTGTTTAAAACTTGACTTACTCTTTCATTTAATAGCATGATTTAATAAAGTTCATTCATATATATCTTTGTTATGATTTCAGACAAGGTTAACGTCAAAAAGTGTGAGGTTCCTGCTTTACTTTGTTACCCACGCTCCGTCCCCCTACCCCCTAAAAAAAGAAAAAGGTTGATTTTTTTTCTTTTTTAGAAATAATCATCTGACTTCCAGTTTAAATTTTATTTATGGAGAGCCAAGCCAGATATCAAACACGAACCTAGAAATTGATTAAGTTGCATAAACGGGTCGTGACAAAAGGGTATCGTATTAGCACCTTTTGTTTATTTATCTGCCTTGTCATGAAAAGGTGTTGCGATTACATCTTTCCACAGTCACATCAGGTCATATTATTAATCTGTCTGGGCCCTCACATGGCTTGAAATTAAGGTATTAACACGGCAATCAAATACCTTCTCCTGTCGAGGCATTCCATTGTCACAAGGATATTTTGGTTGGTGTCCTGGTAGCACAAAAAAATAATAAATAAATAAATAAATAAATAAATAAATAAATAAAGAATAAAAAACAAAATTAAATTAAACAAAATAAAACAAATAAATAAATAAATAAGATAAACATATGAATAAATAATTAATGAAAGTAGGATATCCATACCTGGAACTTTTCATATGAAACAATAAAAAAGGATAAAGTCTAATGCTTATTCTAGATTTTTAGCCTATTATTTGTTTTCTTTCCTATCTGTGTTTTGGCATCTTCCTAGCATAGCAAAAACAAACTGTCTATTTGCCCCCATTTCAAAGAGAAAAGACGATATTAGAGAGTATTTTTTCTAGTGGAAGTAACTTGTTTTTTTTTTAACCCCATGACATTTCCCAACCCATTAAGTATCTAAAAATGGAATGCAAAACCATGAGATTAATTTTTTATATAAGAAGATTAAATGTGTTCTGTTCTTGTAAAAACAATCATTTTCTTTCCCTTGCCCTTACTTAACACACTGTTGAACTCTTCCTGTAACATGTCGCGGGTACTTTGCCTGCTGTTCCAGCTTGAATTACTTCTAAACTTCACAGAACAGTAATTATTTTCGAAAAGGGAGGAACCAGTGTAATTAATTTTTAAGTAAATTGTAACCGTGAAATTTAAATGTTATACTTATTAGAAGTTACTGGCGATGCTAAGTTACTATTGGAATATTAATTGAAATAATTGAACTCAAAATCCTTTGAAGTGAAGGCAAAAGATATTGAACTCAAGTCCTAGTTGCCGCAAACTCATATACTATATACGATTATACAAACATCATTTGATATCCAATTCGCTCTAACCTGAATATAATACCGGAGCGGAATTGTAATTGTAAAGTCATAATAACCTGAAGGACTCGACCCACCGAAGGTAGCTTTCTCTGAATTCAGTGACAAGTGCTTTACCAACTGGGCTATGATGAATGTTATTTACTATTTATAAGAAGATACCAACTCTCCTGTAGTTATGACCGTCGAGTGCGGGTATTTGTATTTGGCGTCGTCACCAACCCTACTGCACCGCGACAGCCGATTTGTGCAATTGAAACACGTAGCTCTTTATGATAATTATCACATCTTGGTATTTTATATATACGAACATTACGCCACACATTTAATATCCAATTGCCCAACCCTGGAAATAATGCCGAAGGTATTTATAATTGATTCGTGCTGGTGGATTCGACCCACCGACTGTCGGTTGCCATTTGTGTGCATATATATATATATATATATATATATATATATATATATATATATATATATATATATATATATATATATATATATATATATATATATATATATATATATATATATATATGATATATATATATATGTGTGTGTGTGTGTGTGTGTGTGTGTGTGTGTGTGTGTCTGTGTCTGTGTGTGTGTGTATATATATATATATATATCATATATATATATATCTATATATATATATATATATATATATATATATATATATACCAGTTGCTCATTCAGTAAATACAGTAGATTTTTTTACTTTTGATCAAATACAGTTGACACGATTTCTAGACAGCTGCAGAGCGTCAAAAATCGACCGATGTCTTATTTCCAGGGTGAGAGACGAATGGAGGACAATTAGCTTCAAAATGGTCTGTTGCGTTAGTAACCCTTTTTAATAGAAGTCACTCGATGGAAGCATTATGGTTTATATTTATTTTAAACTTTTTGTAATAAAGACATGAACGTCATTTTATCTAGTTTGGTTGAGTTGCAAAAATACATGAAAGATTAGATTATTTGTCCAATATTAAAATTAAAAGCCTGAACGATGAGCTTAGGTAACAAGATTGATACCAATGTAAAATCGTTTATTAAAGTTTTTTAAATCTCAGTCTATATCTCAGTGAAAGACAACTAATTTCTTGAATATCTCAATAAAAACGAAGAGTGAATCCTTGGCTCTTCGGTAACTTGGACCACGATTGGATCAACTCGGGTTAGTAACACATGACACAATCCCATGTAAACCTGGGCAGACCCACTATCAATTCCAGGGCCATCATCAGGAACTGCCACGTGTATTGATGTCATCCTGTGAGACACGAGTATTGTGAATGCAGAGTATAATTATTTTGTAACTGAAAAACAGCTAAATACTGTCAAATATCTGAGCGAAACCCAAACATGAAAAACAAGCACCAAGAGGAAAAAAATAGAGGCTAAATAAAAAAAAAATGGGGTGAACAAAATATTTTGAGAGAAAAGTCACGAGGCATCATTTTAACCATGTCAGTGTACTCAGGAAATACAAAAAGGAGAGGCTTAGCAGCATCCCCTACCCTCAAGACACATAAATCTAAATACGACGAAAAAATAAGGTTTCTCTGAAGAGTTGAGCAAAGAAAAATATTCTCTCTCTCTCTCTCTCTCTCTCTCTCTCTCTCTCTCTCTCTCTCTCTATTTATACATACAGGCCTACAAACCGACGCGCACACACACGTGCATAAGGACACACGCATACATATAAAGTTTTTTATGGGTTGCGAAGGTGTCCAAACGCTGTGATAAGTTCATGCTTCAACCCACGAAGTCATTCGAAGTCGTCGTTGGGCTCTGTTGCTCTTTGGAACTCTAGCTCCTTGAACGCTTTCCAGACTGACGTCAAAATCAGTGAGTTAATGAACAAAAAAAGTATATATATACTATATATATATATATATATATATATATATATATATATATACATATATATATATATATATACCCACTTATATATGTATACACGTGCAACACGACACATACACATACACACACACACACACACACACACATATATATATATGAATATATATATATATATATATATATATATATATATATATATAATATATATTTATTCCATTGGCAAGTTCCTCGTTGGACGAGTGGTTTACGTGCTACCACACCAATTCGGTAGTCACGAGTTTGACTCCCCGTTCTGCCAATATAGAATCAGAGGAATTAATTTCTGGTGATTAGAAATTCATTTCTCGATAAAATGTGGTTCGGATCCCACAATAAGCTATAATTCCCGTTCCTAGGTAACCCATTGGTTCCTAGCCATGTAACAATATCTAGTGCATCAGGCCAGTCCTAGGAGAGCTGTTAATCAGCTCAGTGGTCGGGTTAAACTAAGGTATACTAAACTTTTTTTTCCAATGGAAAGAACTCCTGGTACAAGTTTTGAATGCCCACCTGCTTGAGATGCAGGAGGACATGTTACCTCTTCCACTTGTTCCAGACCTTATCCTTTGCTGGAGTCCCGGTATTACTCCCCGAGGAACTTTCATTTTCACAGGTATGGCTTTCCCTCTCAATATCTTATCCTACAAACCTATCCAACTTCCTTTTCATCTGTGTAACTGGCAATCAAAAGGAGAACATCAATTTGAAATCTTTTACAAGTGAAATAATTTATACCTTTTTTGAATAATGCCTAGATATTTTGTGTGCTGCCATCTTAGAATATCATTTGTGTCCATACCTTTGCCGCTTACTTGCGCTAATAATTAGGTTAGGGTTCGTGTGCAAGCTAGATTTATAATCAATTCTTGTATCTTTCCGTTACAGGAGTTGTGATAGTTGTTGTGTTCCACTTTATCCATACCAAGCTCTAGCTAGTCCCACATGGCACTTTGTAGTGCTTTTGTGCGAACGTAGCCATTATATGCGTCATATCACATTACCATGATTCATATACAAACATCGAACTACAAATTAAATGTCCTTTAATATCTAATTCGCTCTACCTCTTCCTGAGAGCGAAGGGTATTTGTAGTTGATAGGCGGCATAAGCTTATATCCTCTTGTGGTGGCGGTGGGCTAAGGCTTCACTGTGCGTCCTGAATTTGTTGGTTCGATGGTTCGCGCCCGTGAGCTGAGAAATTTCTTATCGACTAAAAAATTTCCTTTTGATTAACATATATGAAAATATTTTAACTCCGAGGTAGAGCGAATTAGATATTAAAGGACATTTGTAGCTCGATGCTTGTATATGAATCACGGTAATGCAACTCATTTAGCCATGAGCGACCGTCTCTGCCGGACATAAAATTCATGAGACCCAGAGCCTTCTAGAGAAATGTTGTGAGGAATAAAAAGGAATGCTTGCCTGCAGAGCGCTCAGTAATGTCTAGTTTTCACCACACATTCTTTTTTTTTTACTGAGGTGTATAATTTCTAGGATAATTTCATAGTCGATACTAAGATTCTATTTTAAATAGAAAGCAAAATTATGGCAACTCAACAGCCTCATGTCACCAACATCTAAAGTAAATAACGAAAAGTATACGAAGGATAAAAAGCCGGCCGCATATTCCTGAAGTCGGCACTATGTACCACTTTTTATTCAGGAGGGAACTACATCAATTCTCCCCCACCCCCCACCATCCCCCGGCCACTTTTTTCTTCCAAGCTTTATATAACAGATACTGGAACTGAGGCTATCAATAATTTTATAAAATATATACTCAACACAAACAAGTATAAAATATTGTAATCATAAAGAAATAGTTATGTATTTTTTTCATAGGTGCGTGGACAGATTAAATATTCTTTTAAATTTTGACTTACTCCATTGTTTACATACAAAATCGGCAAACGCCAACGCATGCAGCAGCTGCCTGTGAGTGTATTGTTATTATTTTTCCTGCATGTAAGCATTTGATTTTCCTATTAGACATTTATATTAGGTTTTAAAGTGAAAACTAGTAAAATGGTAGACCTAAAAATAGAATGGGTGTTTGGAAGCTTCACTATCGTTAGGTTATAGGCCATAAGCATACAGAGTTGGATAAGCATCTTCCAAAAATCATTCACCATAATTTCTTAATAAGGCTCTTCAAGGTTCAAAAGTCACAGTTAATGGAAAGCTTTCTGCTGCTGTCAAAGTATCTGCAAAACTTTCAAATCCTCTCTTACAGAAAACAAGTTTAAGGAAATTTTTCAAGCTGCACAAGAGAAAATTAAGGAGGAGTGTGAGCTAGAACCAGTGACTCTCCCTCACAAGCGCAAGATTCCAAAAGGCTAGATGATGGTTCTCAGTAATAATCACAGTTGTGCAGAGGAGTATTACAGAGTAGAGTTCTTCAAAGTTATTGACAGTGCCTCGGAGTATCGAAATGAGTATTTCACAATGTACCGCAACTTAAGTGAAATGCTCTTAACTGGGTCATTCAAAGAAGAGTCAGTCAAGAAATATCCAGAACTTTCCGATTCCTTCATGCAAGAAATTCATTTCTTCATAATCAGTTCAATGGAGCATCTGTTGAGGACTACCGAAAGGCATTTGGAAATATGGTGCTGGAGGTTCAAAAAATGTTCCCACAGGTTGAACGTTTGCTGAGACTTCTTTTGGTCTCTCCGGCAAGTTCAGGCGCATGAAAACATGGCTGCGTTCTACCTTTACCCAAAACTGGCTTAACCATCTTATGTTCTGTCATGTTCACCGAGAACGTCTTGCTGCTGCATTTGGTCCTCAAGACATAACTAATACATTTATTAAGAAAGTGCCTTTATCGATTGTAAAAATACTTTAATGATGCCCATAAATGAATTGCCTCCATGCATCCATCCTCCACCACTGTTTCTCTTATCATCCAACTATGTTATTGTTTGCAAAATTTTCATTTCATACATTCAACAATGAATTCTTTCAGCATTGTTACCTTGTATACTTTCTCTTACTTTTCCTCTAGCATTGTCACAAGTAGTACATTCTCATTCTTCATTCACTTGTTTACTACCTCTTTCGCTACCAATGTGGGTTTTAATATCTAAAACCCACATTGGAGTAAAAGGCTATTATTGTTACAGGACACTTTTATTTTAGACTCTCAATGGAGTCCTATAAATCCTATATTATACTGCACTATAAAGTACCATGTTTATTGTCTATCCTTATTACTTATACGGTAAAAGTTTATAATATTAAGTATTGATCATAGTCTCTACATAGTTAAGTGGAACTGTTCATTACGGGTGTCACAGAAGACTTGTGCCGTATTTTAGCCAATATGTCAACTTGTTGACTGGCTAATATTGATAAATCAATCATCCTTTTCTGTTAATATCATTTATATATTCATATTTATAAGCCAATATTAGCCATATAATTCCCAACTACTCTCTATTAATAACATCTAATAAATATGTAACTAACCTATTCTTGAATTCTTTTAGATACTTTTTTTTTATTTATTGTCAACTCAAACACATCCCAGTCTCATCTAGGCATAGATATATTAAAAATCAAATACATACTATTTCCTTTTATAATGACTAATTTCAATAAAAATATAACTATGCTACAAAACTTTCTCAGTCAGAGAGAGAGAGAGAGTATGACGAGAATGGGAGAGAGAGTGAGAGGAAATGGAGAGAGAGAGAGACGAGGAATTTGAAGACAGAGACAGACAGACAGACAGACAGTCAGAGGGAGACACAGACAGACAGGCGTACACACACACACACGCACACACGCATACACACACACACACACACACTTGTGATCAATGTTAAGGGCTTGTGATCCGATATTTGGACATGTGATCAGTAACCAGTATTACCATTCACCCAAACTTAATACACCATGAGCCTTTTATAGTGTACCTTAAGAAGGGAGGAAGCTTAATGGCATAACGCCATATCTTGTATATTTGCATTAATTGCTTATAAAGTACACTTCTTTCAAACAGCTGCAAGTGTGCTACAGATGCTTTTCAAATGTCATTTATGCAATTGTTGTTGGTAATACGTTAGGGGGTGGAGCCTGGCCAAGGATGACTGCCGAGGGAGGAGTGTGTTGATACTAATACAGACTTCAAGATAATGCAGCCGGGGCAAAGTTCAAAGGATTTTACAGACTACCCCTAGATAGGAAAGTGGTCTGGACATCGAGGGGAACAGATGAATCAAGAAGGAAAAAAATCTGAACCAGTAACTGTTGGGATACTTGAGGGCTAGCACACTCCTGCGTGCTTGTGCGCAACTGCTTTACTTTACACGTACGAATCTATGATTCTTCCAAAACCACTTGAGGGATTTTGTGCTTCTCGGATTAGGGGCATATTCCATGTATGATGAGAGTCTCGGATAGGATTTTTTCTAATTTATAATGCAGTTGAGCTCAAGTTCTTGCTTTATGATAAGCTTTCAACATTTCGTTGGGACCAATAATACGAAAAATTTGTTTTACTGGGAAAAATATAACATTAAGGTTACCTAGAATTATTTTAGATAAATAGAGCTTTCTAACTTACATGGCGGAAAAATTGCATATTTTTCAAATATTTACAAGTGGAACTTAATCCCTGATCCGCAGGAATATATAGATTTAGTCTTCAACTCCATATAACAAAACGTCTTTTCAAGACAATCACGGTTAGCGAACAATGGCAATAGAGAGGAGAATGGGGGCTGCATAGTGAACTGGATAAGAAATTATGGTAAGGCGAATTATCTCCACGACAGTGATTCTTTCTCTTCTGCACCTGAATTCCCCACCATTTAATGTGTCCCTCTCTAAGGGCTTGGTGGCGTACGCATTGGACGGGATCAGCTAAGCCTCATCTCTTGAAACCAATTGATTTCTCCCTTGGGGATCCACTCAGGCGTAAACGACAATTAAGGATCATCTGCAGTCGCAGTCGACGCTTAGGTGTCTACGGTATGCCTCATCCCGATATCACGACACCCGAAGAGACTTTGAAGACGATGGCCTAGTCGTTGTCAGTGTGATTTCTCTTGACCCTCTCCTTTCCTCCAGCTAAGAGGGCCGTTTTTGTTAAAGTGACAGTTGCAAGTTGCTACCATTCGCGGTTTCTGAGAAGAATAATGTGAGCGCATACTATTAAAACCAATGTTCCATGGAGTCAATCGTTTTCCACTAGGGTGCTTGCCTGAAGCCACAAATTGCTTGCAAAGAAGGCACGGAGGAAGCAGTTTTGATTAATTTCACCCATACGTATCTGTCACACAAACTCTTCATCGCGTGCTGCTTGACAATGATATAGAAAATCTTTAAGCTGAACAATTTTACGTAAAATAAAACTCGCTATTATGAACAACTCAAAAAACAAGTTTGTACTGCTATTAAAGTAGACTTTTTCACACGTGGGGAGATACTCAAGCATCAGACAGTTGTAAAAACAACCCTGACTGTGAATATTGTACGATATATTCTATATACGAATGCACGTTTAATAAAAGTAGCGATAAAATAAGTTTACTCCCGCAGAGATGGATTCCGAGTGATTTAGCCCCTTCAAATCACTAAAACTGATGTATTTATCATCCTTCCCAAAACTGCATAATACTACCAGAAATATCTCAGTACCACCGATGGTGTCCTCAAACACTACAATACCAAGATTAATAACATAGCAAAAATAACATAACCAGTTATTATTCCAACAATAAAGAAACCTGGTGTAGCTTCAAGCAAAGCATTATGGAATCAAGGAAATTCAACCCGCAATCCTTCGGTGACTGTCATAACAGCAGACGCTTTCTTAACATCAACAGTTGAAAGCTTTGAAGTCAGCCGTAAGTCTAGAAAAGTTAGTTATTTGATTTACGCCCAACATCTCGCAGTCAACGGGAAACCTGCTTCAAGTGCCTAGAAGTTAAGAGATTCTGTATTTGTTCTATTTGTTCCTATTTTTCAGCGGTATCAACACTGGAAGGTACGTTTTGATTGAAGAATTCTTTACGAGCTGAAATAAAAGAAGAAGAAAACACTATGCACACGCTAACAAAAGATTCTGTCACTATTTCCATACTGAAGGAAAAATTAGAATGCTTATGATTTACTGCGCAATTACTACACACTAGACAAATAAAATAAAATTTTCGAAGCATTATGGAATCAAGGAAATTATAACAATATTTAAACAAGTTATAGACCACTGGCTGGTGAGTGAAGTTAAAGATTTCTGTCAAACATTTTATGAAATCGAGATTAAGATTTCTGAGTTTATTGAAATTATCTATATTCTCAGATAATGGAGTGATAAGCAACCCATTTATAACACATAATCTCTCAATTATCTAAGCCAAATGACATAACACGCACCACACTCGGAAGTTGAATGAATACAGTGAGCAGAAATGAGCTGCAATCCGCACGAAGTTCATTTCGATAATCCAACTGATCGGAATACGGTATTAGCATAAAATCAATTACGAATGGACCAACAAAAGGTATTACGTCGCCAACACAATGCTACCTCTCTGAGGACCGGGCCAAGTTGAAGCGCATTCCAGAAGATGGCAACATTTTCATCACGGACATTTTCTTAATTGGACTTGTGATCGTACTAAAGAAGTCTGTTAAACAGTCCTATAAATGTTTTATTCTTCTCTGTTATATGAATACGTGTTCTGGATGCTGGAGAATTCAGAAGATATATGATTTGATGGCAAGAAATGATTTTACTATAGGGCAGTATTCCGCGTCCCTAGGGATATCAATTTTTCACACTGTTTCATTAATTACTTTAACATCCCATCCATTTCCACTAAAATATGATTATATAATTGAAATGTTTCCCTACTTTTGAAACGTAGAACGAGAAATGGGAAGCTAACATAGCTGTGGAACCTTAATCATCATAATTTGTGAAAAGGTGCACCGTCAAAATTACATAAGTAATTCAGTCCATGAAACCCCGACATTAAGTAAAGATACATTTATACTTGAGTTAAACTATAATAATAATCACCTTCTGGTGATAGTAGGATCTCCTCATTTTTACTACTTATATTTGCAGGAGAACACATACAACAAAACAACAATAGAGTAAAACAAGTTAGGAAGGGAAAAGGATTGACTGAAATACTGTAATTCAACTGGTGCTAAAGCCGAAAAAATAAGAAAAAAAAAAAAACTCGAGATTTACACTCACTGTCCAAGACAAGCCCTTTGCGTGCGTGCATCCTTTCGTACCTGCGACCAGGGTCTAATCGGCTGGCTAACCTTTTCCCAGCAGAAACAATTCTACTTCCAACTTCAATTGCAATAATGCCGTAAACTTTGATGTCTCGTTGTAATCGAACTTTTTCCGCCAATTAAACCCGAAAGCTGGAGAATCAAGGAAATATTTCAATTTGACATTGGGAGGCTTGCTCCGATTCACTCTTTACAGAAGAGAAAAATCACACATAAAACAGCAACATGAAAGGAAAATTCCTTTGATCGCAGGAACAGGGAAATGTGATTCGAGAGAGAGAGAGAGAGAGAGAGAGAGAGAGAGAGAGAGAGAGAGAGAGAGAGAGAGAATATTCCTTATGAAATAAAGGTTTAAAAATTGATAACTCGCTTCAATTAAAAAAAGGGATTAAAAATAAGAGAAAATTAAATGCTGCTAACCATTAAAACTAATGCAAGGCACTTGCATGCTTTATTTCTATCCTATTTACCTGCAAAACATGCTCTTTTGGTTCATAATATGTAAATGTATGACCATAAGATATTTTGAAGATGTAAATGTATGTTCTTAAGATTTTTTGAAGATGTAAATGTATAATCATAAGATATTTTGAAGATGTAAATGTATGATCTTAAGATATTTTGAATACATTTTGAATGCTTATTCTGATTTTGAAAACATAAATAAACCCCTAAATACAGTAGAACGTTTTTATTATCACATATCGATATCATAAATTTCGCGGCAACAATGCAATTAAATTTGGCCTCTCATATTTTTGTGTTCATAACTCTACAGAGGAATCGGGATGGCGGCTGAAATCTCGGAAAGTTATGTGAATCGATTCGACATTTTTTCTTGCTGGAAAAAATATTTTCCATAAAATGAGAAACCATTCTTCCTATCCCGAAGAAGTTACTTAAAATGTTAAAAATCTCATTTTTTCTTGTTAAGAAATTCTATGATCTGTCAGTTATTCACACGTGTCTTCCCATAGATATCACTGCATTCAGCTGTTAGATTAAAGGGTAGCTTTACAAATGCCAAGAAAATTGCCTCGTATCCATATAAATGTGGAACTTCTAGAACCGGTTCTTCGGCGCAACTAGATTAATCTAAAGTTCGTTGAGCAATAGTTAGTTGTATCTACTTGTAGAGGAAACGTAACAACGACAGAAATGATACAGTAAACATTGTCATAACTGGGCAAATTCTCTTTTGAAAATCACAATTACACAAACGACAGAACCTAAACACAAATAACATAGAATCAGTAAAAACAAAAGAAGGAAGGCAATAAAATCCTTTTATTGTATTAAACCTACCAGAGATATCCGACACCGCTCCTCTCTCTCTCTCTCTCTCTCTCTCTCTCTCTCTCTCTCTCTCGTGGCTTTCCGCCGACCCAAGAGACCAAAAAGAATTTCTCCGTCATCGTCCTTGTGTCTCTCCACTGTCTCTCTTTTTCCCTCCGGGATATATCAGAGAGATTCTATCGTATCATTTTCATTGAAGGTTACGCGCGCGCATACGTCTACACTGAGAAACCTTTCCCTGTAATTTCCCAGACACCCGCTTTCGGCACGGCGTTTCCACTTTATCCCGAATAAAAGGGGAATATTTTCCTGACTATAATAAAACGGCCGCGGTTTCGAAAAGAAATTTACGAGAAATAAACGTCCCTCGATACATTAAACAATTAACCTGAGTGTCCTATTTTATGAAGGTCTTTTTTCGGAAGAAAAAGGGGGAGGAGTTCCCATGTTCCTTGGTTCAATTACGTTTCTCTCTCTCTCTCTCTCTCTCTCTCTCTCTCTCTCTCTCTCTCTCTCTCTCTCTCTCTCTTCCTGTTGGAGTGCAATTATTTTCGTTTTAAGATATACGCCTATAAACTCGGCTCTGACCAGATGTAATTTCTATTATTCCCATAAGAGATATATACTTCAGAACCCAGGTACTCCGTCTTTACTAATGCAAAGGCATATGTTAGACTCCCTATAGCAGAACATTGAAGTCCTGGATAGCCAAAAAAGCTTCAAAATTTTCTAACGGACACCTAATAGACTCGAACAACGTTAGTAAACTCAAGTATTCTGACGCATATCATTAGGTAACTCGCCGAGGTGGCTAGACTTGTCATTTTTTCTTTTTTCGTGAAGATTTACCCAAGCTGCAGTAAATTTACATTTCTGCACGGAAGGTTCACACTTCATCCCTGTTTCATTACAGAACTTGTAGATCGTGTAGAGTCTTGATAAGATGCGTCACTTCGACTTGTGGGCTGAGTTTAATTTCCTTCTGAGCAGTTCATCTGACGCACCTCTTGGCCGAAAGCATTTCGCACTCTTGGTTTATGTACTTGGCATAGTCTTCCGGAATGAAGCATCAGTCTTAATCTATCTATTCATGATGGAAAACAGAATGCATTGATATCTTATCTCGAAAATTAATAAAAGCGAAAACGAGAGAGATGCAACTGAATATTCTAACTACCCCAAATCAGTATAAAAGAAGACAAAGTAATGTGTCACCTACCGGATCATATTGTCTCTGTCAGCATTCCTACTGATTAAATACTGAAAAAGGCGCACCTTAGGCTCTTGCAAAGTCGATAGCAACTTATACTGAAACCCTTCCGAGTGAACAACAAGATAGATATGGGCAAGTTAGTGCAAAAGGTACAAGGACAGAAAGACAGACATATGAGCAGACAAACGGTAGATCTCTCGTCATCCACGTCTGGTTAAAAATCAAATTTTACCAGTTATGTAATAAGTGCGTTTGACTGGAATACCTTCAATAGTGTACGAGTTATTGCAATGAAAAGGTAAGTATGATGACAGACAGGCGACAGACAGACATACACATATACGCATGATGGTCTGGTTTCTACTAATTCTTTTCTTATCAATGAAATTCATATTTACAATTCTTACAATTTGTAATATTGTATATACTGTACATCATAATATATTTACATAAACAAAAATGTTTAATTAAAGTATATTCACTATATTGCAATTTTTCTTATTCATCTAAATATATTTTTAAATTACAAGCATATTGATTTATGAAAACATTTTGAACATTAGTTTTAAACCCTATTTTATTCACATTGAAAGCATTTACCATTCTATGTTTCATCCATTCAAATAATTACGGGTCAGTACTTAAAAATCCTAAGTATCTTCCCAATCGCTACTATAAAATCGGAAAATCCCATCACCCGTCTGAAGAGTTACAATGTGATAAAGGCAGCGGACACTCAGATGGGCAATTTCTCTTCATGCACACCCGTGCAACGTGCGGGAGGAGTTTCGACGGCAAGACAGATGATGACCAACAGTCTGATGGACAGCTACCTCCCATAATACACAGCTATGTATGCATAAAGTTTGACTGAAATCCGTTCACACATACAGGAGGAGTTGCTATAACAAGGTAGACGTGGTAAACAAAGTGACGTACATTCGCGGGGAACGGTAGACTGAAAGACAAACAGGCAGACAGAAAATAATGCAAACAGGCAGTCATGTATTTGTTGGACTCAAATACTTATTGCAAACCCCAAATAGAGTTTTGTGTTGAAAATTTATTATAAAATCTGTAAATGTCTCGAAACTGTTAAACCTCAAGTGTCTTATACTCTCATTAACCTCGCCAAAATAAGACTATAGGGTCACCAAATAATGCCTGTGATTTGTACATCTTTCATAGTACCTTATTCACTGTTACTTTTTTACATCAATTCAGATCATAGAGAAATGAAATTGAAGTTTGAACTTATATTTCTAAAGATAATTTCTTGCTGGTGGTATTAATTTTCCTTATAATTTCGGCACTCTTTTTTAATTCTATTTATTTTGAATTACTCCATGACCAGAAGATGCGAATTAAAAAAAAAAACAAGAAAGAGGGTAATACCATCTAATATGTTTTAATCTTTTCTTGTCTTATCCCGTTCACGATATTTGCGATTTCAACCAACACTCCTTGCCTGAATGCTGATTGAGAATAAAAGAAAAAAGGACGAAGCTCTCGAAAAGCACTGTTTTCGGGATGTATGTGACGCGAGGGAACTGATAAGTGAGCTATTTCGAAATGTGTATCACAAGTGGTTAAAAGGATCGTAGAATTTTGGGATAATTAGGTTGTGTGAAAAAAGTGAACAATGATAAGTTGACGAAAAGATTATATATTTGATAAGAATTGCGGAAAGGAGTAGACGATAATCTACAGATGACTGGAAAGGGAATACAAATGTGGCACTATTAGTTGTGCAGTATTTATGCAAAGCCGCACATGTCAGAGAAAACGGCTTATTGTAATATATATATATATAGTAATTATATATATATATCTATATATATATATTATATATATATATATATATATATATATATATATATATATATTTTTGCAAATTAGGGGCACATCCGAGACCTAGTAGACCTTGTCAGAGAGTGCACATGGATATTTTGGGAAATTTCTGTGAATCGTGGTATGGCTACAGGTATTTTTTGGTGGTAATAGATGAACTAACGAGGGTAGTGGAAATTTTCCCACTAAAGCATAAAACGGCAGAAGTGAATGTGGTATTCTTCAATGGATTTATATATCGTTATGGAACACCGGAAGTTTCATTGACTGATATTGGTAAGGAGTTCGTAAATAATAGAGTATCTAGCGGAAGTTATGGGAATACAGAAGTAACAGTCATTCCATACAGACCGGAAGCTAATGGGCTGTGTGAACGAGCAAACAGAAAGATGCTCAAGACGCTCAGGACCACCATGGGGGCAGCGATAGGAATTGGGATAGATATATAAATACAGTTATACTATGGTCAGCGATTCTATTAAAATGCCTCTATTCGAAGCATTATAAGGTTGCTAAGCGTGAGGCGCATTTGATTTGTTGCCTATATCTTCCCGCGGAAGGATACCATTACGTCATTAGTTTCCACTGCGAAAGAGAGACACGTTTGTCTCTGCCGTAATCTCGAGTCGAAGACGTGAGAAATGGGGGAGAAAGCAATGGGAAATCATTAGATGTGAAAGTTACTGTTGGGGAGAAAATGATTTTGAAGATTAACTGGAGAAATTAATTTAATTATAAGTTAGGTCCAAAATTTGAGGATCCTTTTAGGGTTATTGTAGACAAGAAAGGGAATAGGTTTTTAGTCCTAGATGAGAAAACAGGTTTGTTCAGATTAACAAATAAAATATTAAAAAGACAGGAAAATTGTCAGAAAATTGCTCGCTGATATGCATTTTGTGGATAACAGAGATCCGTAGAATTTTATATTTCCTTCTATCTTGTTTCTCCTTTGGTCAATCTTATTCAATATTGCCATTCTTTTCCTATCTTTGTTATTATGCGCAATTGCAGCTCTTCAGTGTAAACAGCTGGGGTAAATGTTATAATTATGGGATGATTTGGGTGAAACGGTGCGGGAAAGTACCGTGGAGTTTGGAGGTATTCTTGGGGTTTCTCTTGGAGGCAACAATGCTTCTCTTTGATCATGTGTGCTATGGCGTTACCAGCGGGGTGAGTGGTCAATGTTCTGGTATTACTAACTTTTTTTGTGGTAATGATTTACGGTTTTAGGAACCAATGGGGTAGTGATTGGCAGCCCTGTTTAATTGTGGTTTTATGGTTTTTGGTAATTTGCGGTTAGTGGCTTTCTGAGATTATATCCTGCAGAGGTGGTCTTCTTTGGTGTTATATCTTTTGGCATTATTAGAGTGGCTTGGTGTATTCAACCATGGGCTAGGTATTTTATATCAGTGTTATGTATATGGAGGTCAATTTTCGGATACTAGTGTCTATTAGGGGATTAGCGAAGATTTCTAAAAACGGTTGTGGGAATTTGTTATGGTGTTAGTAGGGCTTTGTTTTTTTCTGAAGGTTCGGTTATTTATTTTTCCTTTTGTTTCTTTTCTTTTATGTGTAGATGATGAGGTTTTGATTGTTCATCTCTCTGGGGTACAGCCAAACCGGAACTGGAAAACTCACACTAGTTGGTCAAGAAGCTGATGGATACATTAATTGAAGCCCAAACCACTAAGAACTTACCTATTTCACTAAAGCAGTTATTGGTAGATATCAAGACCACAGCAGAGAGGGTACAACGAAAAATAGAAGAAACATTAACATGGGTCTTGGAGGTGAAACCTTTTAGAGATCAGAGCGTATCTGGGAGACAGAAGAGAGCAGTCCAGCTGTTGGCAGCCGGAGTGGCAATCATAGCTACGATAGCAGGGATGTCAATAACAAGCCTCGTGAAAGTTGGGAAATTAGAAAAGGAACTAGTGGAACAGGGGAGGGCTTTGACTTCATTACGGGAAGAAATAAGAAGCTAGAGAAGGGGTTTGATGAGCTAAGAAAATCGTACAATGCGCTGCAGTTAACAGTAAATGGGATTTTGGGTGACATAGATATCACCATCGTTTTCTTCACAGTACAAACTACACTGGTTAATGTTTAAAAAAGGGATCTTTGCTGGAGGAAATTAAGAGCCAGGTGTGAGCAGTCATAGCAGCTTTGCTCGATTCTAAAACCTTAGAATCTACTTTGAAAAATGCAGGATATGAATGAGGGTTGAAAATCATATTTACTGGGGATCAGTTATATAGATATTACAGGGGTTTGAAAGTATACTTGTCAGATAAGGGGTTAATTGTTGAGTACCAGTCAGTGATAAAAAACGTTTTTGCAGTTATATATTAAGATCATTCCCTAGTACCTTTAAGGGAATCAGTTGTTACGTGGACAGGGATTCAGACCATGTTCATTTTAGGTGAGGAATTTCAATCTTCCGCAATTTACTATGAGGCTGGGTGTGTGTTAGTTCATGACAGCTATATGTATGAAAGTAGGATTTTTACCCCTAAAAACATAGACTTGGGAGGGTGTGAGTTAGAAATTGCTCATGACAATCACTGACTCACAGTGATTGTACAGAATTCTCAGACTCCTATCACGTGGTGACAAGGAAAACAGCAACATTGGTCTACTGCGCCAAGTGTGTGGTCTATCATGTGCGACTAGGTCACTGACTTGCTACTACTACAAGGGTCACAAATCTTTGATGGCTCATGTTGGGTCATCTCGGAATAGTTCCTGGTGATTAGCCGAAGGATCTGTAACACCTCTGCGAAGGTGTTTTGAAGCACTTGCAAGGGACTCACGGAGTGGCAAAGATCCCAGCAACACAGGAAGTTGTTTCCTCCACTAGGTGATGAAGAGGACGAATTTTTCTTCCCAGAACGTTACACTTTCCCAGAAATCGCCATCATGTTGGTGATAATGATGGTCACAATGTGCATTGCCGGGACCGTTAAACTTGAATGCAGAAGCCAGTGTCGGAAGTCACATTGACTCACAGGGTAGAATAAGTTATGCAGAACTATACACTAGTGCTGACCTAGTAAGCTAGTATTCTGGTATGTTTCAGGAGGCACACTTGGTGGTGGCCAAGCCATATTACCCGCATTAAAGGGTAGTTAGGAATTTTGAATACAGAGAGCAACGAACACGATTGGAATCTTCATCTAGTAGGCATGTGTTGTGGAAAAAGCTTCGAGATGTCAGCGAATAGTTTGGGTAAATTTTTGGCACATACCAACATAGCAAAATAAAAAATCGAATCGTGGAGGTGTGAGTGCGGGTGCGCAAACTGACCCAGTGGAAACGCTAGCTTGTGTACGTGCGTGCGTTCATCAGGGCGTGTGCAAAAGAATGTTCTAGGAGTTTGTGCATTCGTATGAACGAGTGTCAAGTGAAAGAGCCATTGGGAGGTGCACGGTAAGGACCATAAAAAGGTGGATTCAATGTCGCTAAAATAGGAATTCCGGCTTTTATTTACTGACTGGTTTATATTTCTGAGTTTTGGAAAAATAATGATATCTATGTGAGCTATTGTGCTCTAATGTGGAAACTGGTGTGGTAATCATTTGAGATGACCTTTCTTTGCTAGAAGTGATTAAATTTTTTTAAATTGGGTTTTCAATTAATTTCATTTCTTTTATCAAGTTTGCTCTCATATACATTATTGCGGCTTTTAACTCATTATTTCCGGTCACGGTATAGTGATGCAATACACACACACACGCACACCACACACACACACACACACACACACACACACACACATATATATATATATATATTATATATATATATATATATATATATATATATATATATATATATATATATATATATATATACATATATAACAGAGACTGTATTTTTCCAAAATAAAAAGAAAGGTTAAAAAGGAGCTTACGACCATTTGCGTAATTGTCCGTTTCAACCAACTCAATAAAAAAAAATTTTTTTTCTTGAAATAGACAATTTGACGTTGTGATCTTCATCACAGCTGTTTATCGACCTTATGGTGCTTATTACTACTGGCTAGGTGATCCATGGGTGGTAAACGACTTTCAGTATCGGTGCCTGTTGTTTCTGCGACATCTGCCGCTTCGACAACCTGTGCCGGAGAGATGGGAGACACAGTATTTGGTCCTGAGAAACTGCTTGAAATTTAAATTTATTGACTGACAGACTAGCCTATCTGTATGCCTGCTTTCATGCGTAAAGGCTTAATGCTATCTAATGTTGCAAACATATATCAAAGCCCTCTTCCACTGCTCTTCTATGGCATACTTGACTACTTCTAAATTATTTATAGTTTTAACTCCCTCTCAATCCATGACGTGATTACTCTCTCAAAAATATTTAGCAATAGCGCCGTTTTGAGCGAGATCCCTACCCTTTTTTTTTTTTTTTTATTTTTGTAATCATGGAGGAGACTATTCACAGTTCTTGCCCATCTCCTGATACTATGACATCTCCCTCATCTGTCGTAGTGGCAGTTGTCGCAGAAACAACAGGAGGCACCGATGCTGAAAATCGTTCACTACCCACGAATCACGTAGTCACCAGTAATGAGCACCGTATGATCATTAGACAGCGGTTGAATTAAAATGGAAAATTTCATACTTATTTTATTTGAAAGCTTTATATACAACATTTTATTTATATAAGTATTACAAAGAAGTAAATGTCTTTGAATTACAACCAAACGAACATACATGTACAATCTTGCATGCAAGCGCAATTGTCCGACCACACAAATACAAAGAAAGCAAGTTAATAAGTAAATGTGAATAAACAAAAACGCTAAGTTCCTGTGCTGAGTAAATAATGATTGAAGCACTTCAATAAAGTATACACAATAAAATACATAAAGACAATACAAAATGGTTTGTGAATATCTATGCAGCAGGAAAGGCAACGTGCACTGCAGAATTCTATTTTTCGTGAAATATTTGCCAGCATAATTTCATTACATTTTGTTGCGCACTGAATGTTCCCAACGTATCTTGAAGTTACAAGAAATTCAGCATGATTATTAGTGTTGCCATCCCTATATTCCTTGGTGGGCGAGCTTTGCTTCCTTTTGGGTCTGATCTTAGCGCCTTTGAATGGATTCTTTCAGGCTTTGCTCTTTTGATAAGGATCTGAATCTGAACCATAGACCTTCTATATTCCTTATTAGGAATTGTAGTGCCTGTCCTGATTTCATTCAATTGCCAAGAGAACACTATCCCTGTGCTCAGAGGAGCAATATTAAGAAGAAAATACCACTTTTTACCCCTGATTGCAAGGCGAAAAAATAAAAGATTTGTCAAGCAAGTCGACATCCACCATGCCTTTATTATATGCTTTTAATATAAAAGGTAGTTCAATGTTCACTCTTCCTACATCTTTTTGCCACCGTTTTGCCACGCCAATAGGATTTAGACCTTCACGGTCCCTGCAAAATGTAACAAACAACGACTTCAACATTTCCTTCTGATCAATAGTCATAGGTTCCTTTTGGCTTCACTATCATTATCTTTTGCAGTATGCAGTGGGCAGTGTTTTGTTCTTTTTTGATCGGATTGTGCCAGTACCGTTCATTTTCTTTCTTTTCAGATTCAAGACTATGTCATATAAAGCAAGAGATTGTGAAAATATAGCCTGTTATTAGTAAGTTCAGTGCAGGGAGAAATGGTTTTCAGATTTTCCTTAATAGATTTTTACATAATAGGGTATCCCAGTTGAACTAGCAGAGATCCATCTGAAGCCAAATCGTATTGGTTTTTGCCTGATGAATTGTTTGCGGGAATGATGTCCGTAATTAGGCGTCATATATTCGCCAATACTTAGGATCTCATTAAGAATTCCAAATTGCTTATTGTTTTCATTAGCCATTTTCTCATTACCAAGGTTTGCATTGTTAGCACAATGAAGAGACTTCTTGATTTCCTGAAACCTATTTCTGCTCATAGTTGTAGGAAAGATAGGGCATTCAAGATCTTGTGCTTTGCTCCAATAATCTTGCACACTTGATCTGATATTATATCCTGATGAGAACAGCAGGCTCATTGATCGTAAATACTCTAAGGCGTGCATATTCAAACCTGCGTATAACTTGGGATACAGTGAGAGGATGAAGTAGGTGTATGGTGTATGTGTGTGTGTGTACATGCTATGTTGTGTGCCTGAGTACATGCTATGTTGTGTGCCTGAGTACATGCTATGTTATGTGTTTTGTGTGCGTGTATGTGCTATGTATTAGTCCATGCACATGCAGGTTTTTGTTTATATATGTATATATATGCAAGAGGTGTGTGTGTGTGTGTGTACAGCCTTCCAATCTAAATAGATTACTGAAATTATATTCTTCCCTCTGAAATTCAGATTCTGTTGTTGTTCATGATGATTTTTTATCTCTTTCTGTCAATAATCAAGAATATATTGTTCATATCGATACCCCCAAGTCCCATTGTCTCCCTCGGGAGTCACTAAGAAAAAATATTCTGAATAAAATCGGTTATTAAATAATCAATTGCATTATATAACTTTTATTGAAGTTGAATATATATTCTTTATAATTTAGATGTTAATGATCGTGTAAGGTGACATTTGCAAGGTGACATATACTATCTTTTAAAAATCAAATATTATGTAAGGGTGAAATAAGCAAAAGCAACAAAATTAAAGTCATATGAAAGTCCATAGAATTCTAGATAATCATCATTCTGCTTCATAGACAAGTAGTGTCTATCGATCTATGGATCTTAAAACGATTTAAAGTTAAAGAATATTTTAAAACATGATTCCTCATGGAGTCAGTGGGACCGTATGGCTTTTAATTCTTTTATCATAAGTCCCATTGACTCCTTAGGGAGTCATACCTATATTTTCCGTGAACATATAAATAATCAAAAAATACTTGTGACAGGTAATCAAACTTCTCAAAAACAATACAAGAAGTATGTTAGATACACATTTATGTATGAATGCCTGTGTATGCAATGACCATACTATTTGTACATGTATACTTTCTAGACGACCGTGGCCGCTTGATCAAGTTAAGAAACGTTAAGTTTGGATAGTAATTGAATGTGACTTTGATAAAAAAAAAGGAAAAGAAATTACCGTCAGCATTTATACCCCTTCAACATCCATAGGTCAGGATTAGCACACTCCTCTAAAAGAACGAACGTATGGTAAAAAAAAATAAATCCGTACGAATATGTGCCTCTATCTATATAAGTAAGCACACGTATATAAACTCAGAAGACTCTGGACATCACTCATAAAAAAGCCAAGTGGATCCATTCCCGTGAGAATTATCTATTGGAATCCTCATATCAATAAGGGTCAATGGAACTTGTAATTATAGGGCAATATTCACCACTACACCCATAAATTACTGAAAGATGTGCCATGTCATATTTTACGTTTAATTATACCGAACGGCCAGTACGAATGGAAGGAAATCACACACCTTAAAATAAATGCAATGGTTAGAAAATCCAATTAGAGTTTTTAGTATCCCATATCAATGCAAATAATCTCATTAGACGAAGGGGGAGTACATGTAAAGAAATACATTAAACAAGTAATTCTATACGTTGGCGATGATACAATAAGAAAAAGATGCGTGGCATGAAAGGATGTAAATAATGCAACGCCTGAAAAACGTTAATAAACAACTGACAAAATTTAATTGCTTCCTGTTATTTTCGCGTTATTTCCATAATGCGGACAATTAAAACCAGCCATTAAAGCAAGTGAAAAATTGAGACGAGAGAATAACTAAACTTACTGACATGTAATACGAGAGCATGCAAATGCGTTGCATACAAATATACGCAAATATTTGATAATGTAAGTTAACTGCATCTCTCTAATATTGCACAGAGCAATTGCGTATGTGAAAAGTTTATATATAATTCTATCTACCTCTCTCTCCTCTCTTCTCTCTCTCTCTCTCTCTCTGCCTCTCTCTCCCTCTCTCTCTCTCTCTCTCTATATATATATATATATATATATATATATATATATATATATATATATATATATATTTATATAATATATATATGTGTGTGTGTGTATATGGCAATTTCTATCTGTCTGTCTGCTCGCTATGCACACCCAGATAGGTTTTCGACGACCGTTTCTAACGGGGGCCTAACCCTCTTTTTCATACCCACTCATTGTTTACAACCTTCGGAGTTGATAGCTAACTCTTCGGATTTTCGTAATTTCTTTAACTTGACAGGATTTCAATTGATTACTTTTTCTGAAAGTGATTAAATAATCCACCCTGTAGGGGTTTTCATCACATCCGGCACGCCCCTTTTTATCCCGAGCAACGCCTGGTACAGCAGCTATTATGTGTATGTGTGTGTGTGCGCGCGTGCGTGTGTGTGTGTATGTACATATGTATGTATGTATTACAGCGTATCCAAAAAATTGTGAAGAATTAGAGGAAGTAAGAGCATAGGGCAAGAGAATTCCACAGCCAGGGCGTGATCGACCTGCGAGTTCGTGATTCCTTGCCAGGACCTGAGGGATTGCCAAAAGCCGCTTGTGCAATAAGACCGTTAAACATTAGGTTCAACTCGGTCAAGAAAAGTTGTTTATGAAGAGACCTTCCCGACATGACCAACTTCGCGCAGTAAGGGATAAATATAAGTCTGCATGTTATGTACAAAAGAGGAAGACAAGTGGCAGCTAAGAATAAGATCTTCTAATGCATTAAACACGTCAGCAGTATTTCTTCCCTCCAGTGGCTTTCAATCGAGGTAAAGGTCCGCAGAGTCTGGACGACTTGAATGTGCTCACTTTCCAGCAAATAAAAGGGACTTTGATCCGCTTGACGCTCTCTGCGTTTCGGCTGTAGTCAAAAGCTTATCAAGATTAATTTAAGCATCGGCGACTCCCAAGGGGGAAAGCCGTGAACATATTCACAGGCATCAATTAACGAACCTTATGTTACTCCAGAATGAAGACTAAAGTCGGTTCCTCGTCGTTTCAGTGATGGAACTTTTGTGCTTTGCCCAAAGATTGATGAAACCGAGGAAAAGCCTCATTTTGTAACACATTAAGCTGCAGTGCTAAGCTGTCAATGCTATAAAATAGTGAATGCATCACTTGATAGTACTGCATGATGATGTAAACGGAACGAGGATACTAAAGGCTGACTTTGAATCTATCCTGATTTATATTCAACTCATTACATACGGCTTTGGGGCCCTTTCTTATCTCTGTTCATGTGAATGGACTCATTAAAGCTTACAAAATGAATTATGTATAAGGCGAAACGAGCAAAATCCCGTTCAAGTGAGCTACTGTTGACACTCATACAATGAAATTTCGGACGTCCTAGTAAATTAGACTTAACAGAGTTCTCTGTTCAGCATCTTTATTCTTATCAGAGGAATGCATGTTCGGTAGTATTCTTGGAAAAAGTTTTTAGTGAAACTCAATAAATATTCCTTATATGACAAAAGTCGTATTTCCTCGCAAACTCAACACCTGGAATACCATTGGTAATTAAAAGCTACAATGGTATCTTACGTCAAGGAATGATGATCGTCGAACCACTAAATTTATGTACAATTACAATGTAATGAACTATATGTTTATGAAAACCATTACCATAAAATCCAGGCTACGAATAAAATAATGCCAGGTTCATAGAAATGACCAACAAATTCTAGGATCATACAACAAGAAACATTTTCATTTAGTAAAATCTCTTAATTTATTTAGGAGATGCGAGCTCAAGTTAATCACAGCTAATTCATGACAGTCTATTGGTATTTTCAGTCAACATAAGTCAATATAAAACACCGCATTAACCAAACCCATATTGCATACAATTTATTGGTTAGATGCATTGAACATTTATCTTGCTAAATTCAAAACTGACCAAAATCTTAACTGCTTTAATTTAGGAACATATTAATCTATTAGTTCAGTTGTCTCTGTTAACTTATTTTATCTCCATAATACTTATGCTTTTTTTCTCATGGCTCCGTTTTCCTTTCTCGAAGACAAAGGTTGCTTAGTGAGTTGATGGCATTTCTGGCAAAATACGTATAATAAGCTATCGTAATCAACAATGAAAATGGTTAATAAGAACCAGATTTTACGTAAATCAATCATTTTGACTTCAAAACATCACTAGGAATATCCGGTTTTGTATAAGCTCGTTTTTATCCAGTGCTTAGTGTGAAAAATGATTTTTCAATACCACCTTATCTTTCCTAACATTAATTTCTTTCTATCCTTCAATTTAATCTCCTTAAAAAAAACAGTTCCGTGCTGAAGGACTATATTTTACGTTGTGGGTGCCTATCTACCGTAATTCTGAAATTCTGTGAAATATTTAATTTCAATTTGTGAGGGACATCAACAAAGGGAGAGAGAGAGAGAGAGAGAGAGAGAGAGAGAGAGAGATGTTACTCTACTGTCAAGCTATCGTTGAAATTCTCAGGATTTACGCCATTAGTATATAATATCTAGTTCTTATGCACACATAGTCAGTTCAAGCAAATCTCTTCAGTAAAAATTTCTGGTTGCATGAATGCCTGAAGTAAACGAGAGAGAGAGAGAGAGAGAGAGAGGAGAGAGAGAGACGAAGAGAGAGAGAGAGAGAGAGAGAGAGGTGGGGTTGGGGGTGGTGGGAGATTCACAGATGACAAATAAAATATTGGAGTAGTCACGAGCAGAAGAAAGATAGACCACATGAAACTGTCTTGGCGAAATGAACAGCATTCGTTTTGAGATAATCTTTCGATTAATATCAAAGTGCGGTTGGAGATTTACTAAATAGGAAAAAGAAGCAATCTATCAAAAATCTTAAAGGAATGGGTATAAAAGGAGCGGACTAAAGATATTCTAACTAAAGTCATCACATTTGAATTGGGAAAGGGAGCAGATAAAAACCCCATCAGTATCAAGTGATGCATCGTAAGTCATTCTGGCACAGGGATCGGGAGAAGCAAGCTTCTATTAGGAAGTTAGGTAATATGAACCTTTCAGTGGAATGTCTGAAACCTTAAATGATATTTGAAATGTTGAGAAAAAATTCATCAGATTCCAGAATAGGATGACCTTTAAAAAAAGGAAAAAAATTCCTATCCAAACAGAGAGTTTCTGAATACGACCAGAAGTAATGTTGTCTGATTTCCTATCTGATACGAAAAATCCTACATTGAGACCTATCTTTTTAATAAAATGTCTTGTTTTACCACAATTGAAGCTACTATCCGTCATGGGACTTGAATTTTTAAGGAAATTGCTTTTATATATGTATATAGTATATATATACAATAATATATATACATATATATATATATATATATATATATTATATATTATATCATTACTCAATCGTAGTTCCTAATTCACTTTTTGGGTCCAAAATGATTTCAAACAGGGTACGCTGTTTGAAAATGGTCAGACAACTTTAGGATTGAATAACGCAACAGAACTGCTAGTCTGAAAAAGCTATCAGGATGATACCCTGCGGAAAGTTGTCAGTATACTGTTTTGTCAGGACAGCGTCCTTCTCCACACAGCACAAGTGGCAGATTGTGATGTCGCCAACTGTATCTACATAGGCCATCATGTTCGTTATTCAACTCACCCAGGCACCGACTGACTTGTAATGGTTTCTTAACTAAATACCAAAGCCGCTGGCGTCATTTCTTGAAGCAATTATGAAGTCATATATGTCCATGAATACTTGAAAGCAAATGATTCACACAGTGAGCAACGGGCTAGCAATAAATTAGCATTGGTGGACCAAGTTCTTTTGACGTTATTGAAAAGTAAGCTGAAAAATTAAGCTCGAGAAATTTTCTTCTAATGACTTTTCGGTGAAGTCCGCAACTTTTTTTTTTTTACTTAATGTCTTACATTCTAAGCAAAATGTTAAATGCGGATTTCAGCCAGTCATGTACATCAACAGAAAATATTAACAAAAATCGAAGACGACTCTAGGAAATATATAAACCACAACAATTATAACACCAAACATAAGAAAGAACTGAAACCCACATTATTTTCGAGTAAAGGACCTCTAGGATAAACTAGAAGGTGCTCTAATAAAAACACATTTACTTAAGATATTGACAATTCAACCTACATGTTAACTTCAATGAGAGAGAGAGAGAGAGAGAGAGAGAGAGAGAGAGAGAGAGAGAGAGAGTCAATCAAATATAAAGAAAAGAAGACGGCATTTCGTATCTAACCCATATGAAAAGGTTGAAGAGGCCAGAAGAAGGGAGCGCTCTTCCCAATATCCTTCTTACAATGGCATTTTGGATATAATATCACTTCCAGTAATTGAATTCCGGATCCCTTTATGCTTTTACTATAACATGAGTTAGCATACCAATATTCAATTAACGTAAACCACTTGGAGATTTATCAGAGGAATGGGTTAATTTCAAGCAATTCTAGAACCTGCAAATGAATTTGCAAATTGAACATCGACAATTTACCTCTAGAAGGCTCAAACGTCAGTTTGAATACAACTTCACCGTCGATTCAATTAGCGCGATATCGCGGAAGGAATGACTCGCCTCTACCGCAGAATTCATCTGCATAAACGAGATTCATTTTATCTTCACAATATTCTTTCATCTGGGATAGTCTTCGTAACTTAATAAGCATTATTTTAAAAAAACAAACTTACTGTCTCATTCGTAACATACGTTCATAATTCACTTGCAATCGTGATCTTGGATTCATAAATAATAAGATAGCCAAACATAAATACCGAAATCGTAACACATGCATATCAACTTCTTCCATTCTCAACCCAGTAATACCTCCAGGATATATATATATATATATATATATATATATAATATATATATATATATATATATATATATATATATATATATATATAGTATATATATATATATAAATATTATATATATATATATATATATATATAAACATATATATATATAATAAAAAAAAACCATCAAAAAACACCAAAACTATATAGAGAGAAAATACTATATTTCAGAGACTGCTGTCTCCCTCTTCAGGTAGATGAGTGAGAAAAGTTACAGAAAAGGTGGTATTTATACCAAGAGGTCCATCTACAGGTAAGCCAATTTAGATCACTCCCACTGATAATCTTCCTTTAATCTTCTTAAGCGTTGGTTGAATGAAAACCTGGTCGATATCTGAGTTCCATGCTCCCTTTGAGATATTCATTACCTGCTCTCTTAAATCAAGACCGATTTTACCATTTGACTCTTGTACCGGCAGTTGCTGCTATAAATTAAACGTGACAAATTCCAGTTATACTATGGTATGTTCATATATGTATATTATATATTATATATATATATAGTTATATACTAACTATATATAAATATACTATATATATAATATATATGAATATACATATATATATATATATATATATATATAATATATATAGATATATATAATATATAATATACAGTATCTATTTATAGATATCTATCTATCGTATATTATATATACTATATATATAATATATATATATATATATATATATAATTAATAATAATAATAATATATTAAGTAGAATATATAATATATATATATATATATAGTATATAATATATATTACTTGTAAGGTGTTCGTAACAACAGAATCCATCTAATAAAAAGGAGCCATAAAAACACACCAAAATGTAGCAGAGAAACAGTACTATATTTCAGAGACTGCTGTATCGAAATATAGTACTTTCTCTCTACATTTTGGTGTTTTTATGGGCTCCTTTTTCCTTGTATAGATATGAATATATATATATAAATATATATATATATATATATATATATATATATATATATATAGATAATCAACGTAATGCCTTTTCCGCTAGCAAGGAGTAGCTCCTGAAAATAAAATAAGCAATTATTACTGCTAGATTTTTTAAAAATAAAATTACTATCAGGATTAACTGTGTCCAACAGTTCATGCTATCAGAGTACATTTTGTAACAAATATATTACTTGTGTTATCATCGATGAAGATATAATTTTTTCCAACTGATGTATAATTAATTTTTTTCAGAGCTCAAATGTCCAAGTTCTAGAAGAATCTCGCCAAAATTTGGTATTTGTACGCAGTTTGATTTGAATGACAGCCTTTGATAAATTCCACACAACAGTAACAGAAGAACAGAAGGAAATTAATTAAAACAAGAATACCCACGAAATACATTTGGAACTTGACATACAGGTTTCTGAAAAAAAAGGAATAATTTGGATCTTCATCACTTCAAGCTTCTACATATATCAGTCAAAGACTGCAAGTAAACCTTATTATTATTATATAAAAGACATTATCCCTTTCTAGACCGCGACAAATAATGGGAGATCGTTCCCCTTGACCAAGTAGACCCAAAGCCTAAATCCAGGCATCCTCACATCCTGAACATGAGGCAAATCTCTGTCAACAACATACCTCTCTCTCTCTCTCTCTCTCTCTCTCTCTCTGCCTGATGCCACTTAGGGTAACCCATGAGACCCGGGAGCTATCACGCTTTACCTTCTGCGTCTCTTCTGCAATAGGTTATGCAAGGCGGCAGAGGTCCGGGAGAGGGGAAAAGGGGTCTATAACACATCTGAGGCAGAGCATGCGCCGCCAGAGACGGTACATAAATCATATTAGGAACATGAGTAACAGGAACTGTGCCCACTCGCAAGAGCCAGGGATTACTAATATCCACTGGAACTGCTCCTGTCCACCACTACCAAATACAAATTCTCTATTTCTTTATCTATATATCTAACTTCGACACACACATTATATATATTATATAATATTTATATTAATATATTAATTATATTATATAAATATAATATGATATATATATATATATATATATATATATATATATATATACATATATATATATATAATATTAATAATATATATATATATATATATATATATATATATATATATATATATATATATATATATATATATATGTATGTATATATATGGGAAGTAGTTATTTCAGTGACATCAGTAAGTTTTTGAACGGGGTCTTCATAATGGAAGAATTTTTCCCAATCCTCGTGAGTCATTTTCCAAAAATAAAACCCAAATTTCTTTCTTCCATTTACTGTTCTCCATCACGAAAGCTGTTTCGCTACCCTGTGGTATTTCCAAGCGACTTCTGACTTATAATCTGTTGTTCATAATCAAGTTTCCATTATGCTAACACGGGATCTTACTCACAGGTCAACTGGGAAGAAGTAAAATCTTGTTCATGATTATGCTGCCATTATAGCTCTGTTTACAGAGCAACAAGTAAGATTTACAGTCTTGTTCATATTTAAGCAGGTGTTATGCCAGCACGGGCTCTTGCTTAATGAGCAGCCAGTAAGACTCTCAATCTTTTTTGTGATTTAGCCTGGATATTATGCAAACACCGGTTTTTGCTTATAGATCAGCCCATGAAACTTATAATCATTTTTATGCCCAAGCTGGCATTATTCCAGCACAGGCTCTTGCTAGCGGTGCTGCCCATAACCCTTACAATCTTGTTTATGATTCAGCTGGAGTTATACCAGCATTGTCTCATGCTTACAGAGCAGTTCGTATGACTTATCATCTTGTACACGAATAAGCTGGTGTTGTGCTAACATGGGGTTTTACTCACAGGTCAGCTGGTAAGACTTACAATCTTGTTCATAATTAAGCTGGTGTTATACCAACCCTCACAGTGCAACCTGTAAGACTTACACTCTTCTTGTTTATGGGTAAGCTGGCAATATGCCATCACGGGCTTTTACATACACTCCTCTACATGATTGAGCTGGCATTATGCCTGCACAGGCTCTTTCTTACAGAGAAGTCCATATGACTTACAATCTTGTTCATGATTAAGCTGGTGTTATGTCAACATCGGGGTCTTACTCACAGGGCAGCTGGTAAGACCTAATAATCTTGTTCATGATTAAGTTGGCATTACACCAGCACAGGCTCTTGCTGGTAGAACACTTTGCAAGACTTACATTCTTGTCGTTTAGATTAAGCTCCAGTTTTGCCAGTACGGGTTCCTGCTTATAGAGCAGCTTGTAAGACTTACTCTCTTATTGTTTAACTATCTTTCGGTATAATTGAGAATTTGCTTAGTGATTTTGTCATGCTGTCAAATGTGTGCTAGGATTGATCCTCCTTAAGAGCAACAATTGGTGTACAAGAAGTACGTCCTTCGACTGGCTGCTCTCTAACTTGGGTAGAGGTGGAAATTAATTCATGCCCAAGACTAGAGGAAGAAGGGACAGATACCGAGGAGGAGGGCGATGACGAGAAGGAGGGAGGGATGAACGTTCATGAGGAGGAGGTCGAGGAGGAGGAGGGCCCGGAGGAGGAAGGGATGAGGACGACAAGGGGAAGTTGGGTGGAAAGATTCAGTAACTGTTCCAATGTTATGTCTGACGCTCCTCTTTGTTGATGAAGGGCAAACTTCATAGGTAAAACCAGTAGGCGTCCTAAAGGCGATAACTCACGAAGCTTCAAGTTAAACCATCAAAGGATTAACATCGCTTAAATGTGATTTAATGTTATTATTAAAGTGATCTTATTATGTAATGAAATTTAAAGATATAAGGTCTTATCTACCTAAAGAATTTTTCTTTAATCTTCAATACTTTTGGAGATATTAGCATTTGAATAGAGTTAAGGTCAGTGGGTGTCGGACCGCCAGAGATGAGAGCATTTCGATTAAGACTTCACTTTGCTCATAATAACAGTAAGCAGAGGTCTTTTCTTCTCAGTATGACTCATCATTAATCTCTGACACTCAATCTATTGACACTTACAACCATCGAAAACTATCCATGAAAGCAGCAATAGAATGGAGAATGCTCAGGCTGTGAACTGGTAACACAGCTGTAGGTATATTCAATAACTTGGTGTGAGGTCCAATTACACAAGACAAAACATAAATCGTTTTGTTTCTTCATGCTAGGGGATAATTACTCCAATGTAAGCTGTGATTCGTTAAGGGAATGGAAGGATAGACCACTTTTTGGGGCCGTAGTTTTAGGCATAAGGTACATTATAAACAGCAAGGAGGTTAAATTGTGAATATATGGTTAAAACTAATGTAATATAATAAAATATGCATAAAGTTCATCACACTTACAAAGAACGGTCATCAGTAGTCTGTCAAATCAACCCACACATTGTGCCAAACACTGTGTTTTATGCCCTTTTTTATTTCTTAAATACACACATCTGAATGTATATGAAATAGGTATTATTAACATAATGAACACCGTTGTGAATATAATTCAGCAACTGTGTAAATGCATAGTCTAGTTTTGCTGCACTGTGGAGAGGATAGCAAAAAGTTCAGGAGGGAGGAAAAGCAAGTGTGTTGGAACATTTTTTGTAGTCGTCATCACTGGTCCCCAAAGAGACAGAATGGGATATCGTAATTTGGGATTCATCACTTGAGATGGCACCATATGTAAGCTCAGCTCGCTCCTACATCTGCGACCAAGGCTATAGAGGCCGCGTGTGTTTGTACTTGGCCGAAAGTAGTACACTTCCCATCTGGCTTCAGATCTCGTGGGTGGGAATGTTAACTGTACGTACATGAGTGCGTGTGCGTCTGTTCCACTATGTGGTATGGAAGAGAGGGATAATTAGGCACTACTTGGAGGCCGCATTCAGCATGGAGTTATCTTTTTTTTTTTTCTAGTGTGTGCGTTTGCTACTGAAACGGGTAAGCTTACTCCCATTTATGGCCAAGTGTATCTTTGTCTTTTTACATCTTTTAAAATTTGTTTCAGAGGTGTTATCATTCATATATGGCTTTTGTTCCAGGAGAATTGATTATTATAATTTGGAATTTATTTGAAATTTATTTTTGTGGGATTCCTTCTTTCTCAGATGGGTCTTGGCAGTCCACTTAACGGAGTGATGCTAGTTGTAGGGAAGGTACTAATGACTTTTAATTATGTATTTTTATCTTATTAGAATTATTATGACTGATGCTTAGTTGTAGGAAAGAAGGGGATGTGGACGGGTTATGTCCAATCCCCAGTTTTATTTTGGTTTCCTATTTCAGTTACCATTTTCTTTGTCGGTGTATCATTTGAGTTTCTTATGTTTTAGTTAGCCAAATGTTCTTTATAAATAACGCTTATTTTTTAATAATTCTTGATCGGATTTAGCGACCTTAGGTAATTATGATTTATTTGTTATATATGAGAAACACCTATTTACAAAACATATTAGACATACATATACAAAAAAAATTATCTATAAGGCAACTAATTTGTATTTAAGTCTGTGATTGTTTCTTTGAGGTCATTCTTAAACATGTTACAAATATAAGGATCTAAATGAAGCAGGTCACGACTAATATTAAGATTAAAATGGGAAGTAAGTTGTATAATGGCAGATTCTAAAAGATTTCGTGATAAGACATCTTTTGATCTTGCAGTTACTGAACTACCAATCCGATTTATCCTGTGGTTGTTTTCACTTAAATGAATGAATATTGCATTAGATGTTTGCCCAGTTTTGACAGAATTTTTATGTTGTTTGATTCTTACTTCTAGGCTCTTGCTAGATTGCCTGAGATTAAAGGAGGGGCAGTCCATACATGGAATTTTATATATTATGTTGTTGTTTTCCCTGGGGCCATTTTTTATTAACTTTACTTTTAGTATGTTATTTTAGGAAAAAACAAGGTTGGCCTTAAAAGATTTTAACAATGATTTTATGGTTTCAAAAACGTTGAAATAAGGGAAGCTTATAATGTTCCTAGAAGTTTCTTTCTCCGTGTTACTTACACTATAAAACTTTTTGTGGGGTTTATTATATCAAATATATAATATATGTGAAGGATAACGTAAATCTTTCCCCTTTTGTTTATGCATTCAATTTCTTGATCCAAATATTGGGGACTGAAAATGAGCAATGCTCGTAAAAACATACAAATAAAAATTAATATTTTGATTTTAATTAAGATGGTGGCCTGAATAGAAATGAACATATGTCAAGTTGCTGTTTTGTTTCCTATAAATACTGGTTCTCTGTGCATCAAAACATCTAAGAAAGGGAGGCAATTGTCTTTTTCCAATTCTAAAGTAAACTTAATTGATGGTACCTGGTTACTTAATTTAGAGAGTAAATCATTTACATCAATACCAGCAGGCAAAACAGCGAAAATATCATCAACATGTCTATACCACTTTAGCGGAATACAAATGATTTTAGGTAAATAGCGCTTTTCAAGAATTCCATGTACAAGTTTGAAAGGAGTGGTGATAAAAGGTTGCCCTTTGCATTACCAAATACTAGTTGATAAAATTCACCGTTAAATATAAACTTACAATACAAATGCACTTAGTGAGTGAAATAACATGACTTACAGGTAGATTAATTCATGCTGAGTTAATTTATTACTAAGATACTCTAAAATAGTCTATAGCGACTTTAGTAAAGTGAGAACATACCTCAAAACTAGCGAATCTATCAGTGGGACAAAAAGTAATTTTAATATTAGTCGTGGCCTGTTTCATTTAGACCCTTGAATTTGTAACATGTTTAAGAATGACCTCAAAGATACAATCACAGACTTAAATACAAATTAGTTGCCCTATAGATAGTTTCTATGTATATGTATGTTTAATATTTTGTGAATAGGTTTTTGTTTACCAAAGGTTCGAATGTGGTCAGTTGCCGCCTTTTATAATTCTTTAATTGTCTTGTCCTTGTGTCTGAGCAGTTAATCTTTTTGTAAACCTCTTAAATTGTACCCATGTTTATGTTCGTTGGGAAGGTTAATAATTTGCCAGGTGTGTTGGATTCTAGGCATTTATCTCCTTATAATTTCTATTTGTCACTTATACCACCCTTCCTTGTCCTCTTAGTTTCTCTTGTATGTCAGTCTGTCTGCTAAGTAAAGGACGTTGAGTAGAAAGATTTTGCAGGTACCCAGTGTTTCACTCTCCTTCGTGGCTTAATATTCTTATATATATAATATAATATATTAATATAATAATATATTATAATATATATATAATATATTTAAATTAATATTATATATATACATATATATATATAAATTATTTATATATATATATATAATAAATATATATATATATATATATATATGGAATTTTTACCAACATTTACCGTGATTCATATACATGCATGTAGCTACAAATGTCCTTTAATATCCAATTCATTTTACCTCGGAATTATGTTTTGATATACTTTCATACATGTTAATCGAAGGAGAATTTTTTAGTTAGTAATAATTTCGACCTCTCGTGGATTTGAGCCACAGCACAGAGGCGAAATCAGGACGATTGTTCTCTATTACGTGAATGTCCAACTCCTCAAATGTTGATGTTAATGATTTAGCTAAGGCTTTTTAAATATCCCTTGCTATGTTCAAGTATTTTCATTTGCAATAGTTATGATATTTTACACTATTAGACTGAAAACTAATGCTGCCTGTTTTGATAACCATTTTTCTGTCATTTAAAGCAGTTGCAGTTTATTTAATATTTTTCCTACTGATTCTTAAGAACTCTTCTTTTCCTTTCACCTTGTAATATTTTTCAAACAGATATAAAATAAGTCATGCTATTCATGACATATCTTATATTTGTTCGGAAAATATTACATTGGTGTCAGGTGTGGGGTCTTAAGTTTTATGGGTTCTTTCATTACTGTGCTATTGAGGTCGTGTGGGAGACTGGCCAATTTTGTTGCGTAAAGTATTGTGTATTGTCGTTGTACCAAGCACCATTGTTACTTTTCCTGGTTTAAGGAACAAGGCTAGGTTCGTGTATATTGTGTAATGACTCTTGTATAATTACCTGCCTTCAATCAGGGCTCAACTATATTGAGCTTAAGTCCAGTTTTTACGTTGCGGTCTTTTTTTTCATGTACTCATTTTAATTTGTGATTTAGTGTTTCTCACCATGTCTGATTTAACATAACTACGAGAAATTGCTACTGATCTTGGTTTAGCTGGGGATGATGCTGTAAAATTTATCGTCCATCAACAAAATATTGAGAGAGAGGAGCAAGCACAAGCAAGAGTTAGGATTTATAAAGATTATAAGAGAGAAGTAAAGATCGGCAGCATGAAATAGACATGCTTTCAAAGAGGGCTGCGAATCCCACTAATGTTCTAGCACTTGTTCCAGACATTCGTCAGATGAAATAAAATTGCTTAGTTTGAAAGAAGGTGATGACTTTAGTGTTTTTCTTCCATATATTGGGAGAATGTGTGAAGCAAATGGATGGAATTTAGAGACTGACGGTTTTATAAGACTTTTACCGTTGTTACAGGGTAAGCTAAGGGAGATTTATATAACACTGCCTTCTGAAGCCACTAGTACTTATTCTGATTATTATACAATTGAATTTCGGTATGCCCGTATTCCTCCCCGCACCCCACTCCCCCATCAGTTTGGCTTTACTTTACGTGGGCTTTTGAATCATTGGTTGAAAACATCAAAGGTAAATAAGAGTTTTGTATCTTTATTGCATTTTATTTTGTGACCAGTTATTAGCTTCAGTAACTCCCGAGTTACGCAGTACCCTTAAAGATAGAAAGTGGCATACTTTTGATGAATTGATTAATGAGGCATATACTTATGCGGCTGCGAAAAATTTGTATAACAAATTATCCAAAAGTAGCTCGAGGAAGTCTATGGTCAATAACATTAATTCATTAAAGAATTCTGATTATTCAGTACAGTCGAATAGTAGGAAGGAAAAAGGAAAGTAATTTGTCACGTTTGTGGTTTAGAAGGTCATATAAGACTTCAGTGTCCTCAGAATAAATCTTTGACAAGGAAAGAGAATCCCATGATACATAATGTTTCAACTGATACTGATCATAGGAGTAATGACTCTTTGAAATTTGAAAATTGTAAGGTGAATGGAGCTAATATCTCGACCATCGTACGAGATACGGATGTCACTTGCATAGTTGTGTCTGACAAGTTATTACTTCCCATACATTTTGATAAACACACTAAATTTGGATCTGTTAGTGATTATTTGGGTAGAATGATAAATTTCCCTTGGTTAAGTGTCATATTGGTTGTGCTGATTTTACGGATTGAACTGAAGTGGTAAAGGCTCCCATTAAGTTTTGTGGTGTGCTTATTGGACAACTGGAGGATAAGGATACATCTACCTGGTATCTGTTGGTGACTTAAATGTGAGTGCGTCAGTTTTTAAGCAAAATCAAATGAATTGCCCTACTTTGGAGAGCATTCGTGAGAAGCTTGATAAATAAATATCCAAGTGAAATGTTTTCCAGTACTATATTGACAACGGTTTTCTTTAGAGAAAGTGTATACAGAGTAAAAATATCGTGTTGTTAGGAGTAAAAGTTCTATTGGTACCACAAAAGTTCAGGAAATTAATTATGGAATTTGCTCATGATTCATTGTTGTTTGGACATTTTAGTAATGGTATAACTAAAGACAGTGTTTGCACAATACTTTTGGCCAGGTACCACAGCTGACATACTGCGTTATTGCAGATCATGCCATATCGATATGTCAGAGAACTACTTCCCAAGGTCGTGTCAAGAAGGGACTCCTTCAAACAATGCCTATAATAACCGAACCTTTTGCAAAGGTCGCAGTTGATATAGTTGGGCCTTTGTCACTCGCTTCCGAGGACGGTCATAGGTTTATTTTGACATTATTTGATTGTGCTACACCTTACCCTGAGGCTATTCCTCTAAAAAATAGATTCTATTTCTTGTGCTGAAACCCTTTTAAGTATCTTTACACGTATAGGTATCTCTAAGGAGGTTCTGTCAGATAGAGGACGTCAGTTTGCTTCTTCAGTGATGGAAGAAGTACATAAATTACTTAATATAAAACCAATTTTTACATCACCATACTAACCACAGGCTAATGGGTATTGTGAGCGTTTTAATGGTGTCTTGAGAAGTATAATTAAAACAAATTGTTCAGATTATCCTCGCTGTTGGCACAGGTACCTCCCCCGTGACTTATTTGCCGTTAGAGAGATCCCTAACAATACTTTAGGATTTTCTCCATTCGAACTGATTTATGGGCGAAATGTGAGAGGTCCTTTAGCCAAATTGAAAGAGTTGTTTACTAATCAGGACCTTAATGAAGAGATTAGGAATTCTTATGAATATGTGTTGGATCTGCGCAACAGGTTAGAAGAAACAGCCCAGATTGCATTCCAGAATGCTGAGGTTAAATTTAGTAAGTACAAAACTTAGTATGATCTGAAAACATTTGGTAGAACATTTTTTATTTGTAATGAAGTTCTGTTAATTTCACCTTTTGACACTAATGAGCTCTTAATTCAGTGGCAGGGTCCATATAAGGTGATTGGCAATAAAGGTCCTGTTGATTATATTATAAGGGTAAGGAATAAACATAAACTTTTCCATGTGAATATGTTGAAAAAGTATTACCGTAGGGATACTATTGATAATTTGTAAGTGGTGAGATCACTTCTTTTGAACAGAATGTTTCAATGGGACCTCTGGATTTGGTACAGGCTGCTTTAGTTGCTCAGTCCACATATTTTCCTTTGCCTGTGTTAGATACCAAGTCTAAGACAGCTGTTAGACAGCTATAAGGATGTTCTTAGTGATATGCCTGGTTATGTTAAAAACTTTAGCCATTCAATACAGTTGTCTACAACTGAGCCTGTCAAGAGAAAGCCTTACTCCATTCCTCATCACTTAAGAGAGGTATTTAACCGTGAAGTTGACAAATTGCTAGAGCTTGATATAATTGAAGCATCTGTATCCAACTATTGCTCATCTGCTGTACTTGTAAAAAAATCTGATGGCAGTTATCGGATGTGTATTGATTTTAGGCAATTAAATGCTGCAACAGTTAGTTTTTATTTTGATAACATTTTTGTTCGCTCTAGCTCATGGCTTAACACTTGGTGAGCCTCGGGAAAGTGTTTGCCAGACTTCGCAGTTGGAATTTAACCTTCGGTCCCTCTAAGTGTCATTTTGGTTGCGAGGTAATTCACCATTTGGGCTACCAGATTGGTAGGAATTCTCTGCAACCATTACCAGATAAAGTACAAGCAATTGTGGATATTCCTTTTCCAAGTAAGAAAGGGCAATTACGATCATCTTTAGGGTCTTTTTCTTTCTATAGGAGATTTATTCCTCAATCTGGAAGTATCTCTGCTCCGCTGTCTGACTGTTTAAAAAAAATCAATCTGATATAATCAGCTGGAATTCTAAGGCTAAAGAGGCATTTGAGATGTTGAAGAAGTTGAATCTTGAGCCTATTTTGCAGTTGCCGGACCTTAGTAAGCCATTTGGTCTGAGAACAGATGCAAGTAATCATGGAATAGGAGGTGCACTGTTGCAATACGATTCCGAAGGTATGCCATTTCCTATTGCTTATGCAAGTCGCAAGTTGCAACCATCCGAAGTTAAGTATTCAGTCTTTGAAAAAGAAACCTTAGCAATTATTTGGGCTGTGGGAAAGTTCAAACAGTACTTGTATGGAAGTTCGTTATTTCTAGAGAGTGACCATCATCCTATGAGCTTCAAACATCTCATATTAAAGGATCTGCCAACGTTCTAGCAGATACATTATCCCGCAATCTTACCTAGGTTCCATAATTTTCCTTGAAAATTATCTTGGGGCGGAAGAATGTAAAGACGGTTATTTTAAATTTCAATATTTAAGTTTGTTTGAAAGCTGTTTTTCAATTTGTTAAAGCTACTGTTTTTGTTCCAATAATTGTTTGGTTCCGTTGTTCATTTATTTCGTCTCCCCATTCGCCATCTTTCTTTTCGTAGCCGCTGCCTTAGTTCGAGGCTGAGACTCGCACAGTGTGGTGGTGAGGGTGGTTTTTGTATTTGTTTATTTTATGGTATTTCCAAAATATAGTGTTTTGAAGCCATTTCTTATATTGTAAGTTGTTAATTTGTTATAGCCAGTCATTAAAAATTTGTATTGTGTTAAATGTATGTAAATTATTTTCATATATGGCTTTTGTTTTCCTGTTTTCAGCTTCTGGATTAGAGGTCCTCCCCAACCTTTACCAAAGGATTCATTTTCAACTTGTAATTTCAAAGTTTATTTTCATGTCGGTTAATGTTTATTTTCGAACGCTTAAAGAGCGTTATCCAGTGAATTATAATTTCATGTATAAATGATTTGTTTATGGCTTTTTATACAGTTTATGATTGGACCTCGACCTAGGACCATCCCATATGTCATGAATAGCATGACTTATTTTATATTTATTTGAAAAATATTACACACCTTTTAGCGAGGACAGTCGTAAAATATACAGATTTCTGGCAAAACTCCAGATGATGAAGTTTTCAGCTTGACTGCCTGGGTTCTTAGAAGTCTTTGGGACTTATCAACTTTGACCTTAATTTTATTGTACTAAGGAAGCAACCTGATTTCCAATGGGGTGAAAAAGAGGTAGATGCTTTTCTGAAATTAAACGATGACCACAGATGCGAATGGTATTGCAATATGGGTCGTAATCTCTCAGATTGACGACGAGGGTAATGAAAGACCAGTTTGGTTTACATCACACACTTTAAAAGGAGCAGAGAAAAATTATAGTACCTTCAGTCGAAAGGCTTTGGCGGCCTTATGGTTGCTGGTTGCTGAAGAGACAGCAATTTTTTTTTTACTGGGATATAGAATAAAGATTTCACAGATCGCCACCTACTAACGTACCTGCTTAAGAAGAGCGAGGTTACTAATCACCAAGATCGTTGCCTTGAGCGAATTTTGTAATTTGATATCATAAAGATCGAGAAAATACCTGGGAAAAGTAATAGGGTGGCACATGCGCTGTTCAGGAATATCATAAGTATAACAACACGTGCCGCAAAGTGCAAGGAAGAACGATGAGAGAAACCTTGTGACGTTGATGGCAAAGGCAAGGCCG
>NC_087213.1:48644069-48646569 GCF_015104395.2 Macrobrachium nipponense | reverse complement strand
ACTACTGATTCAAGCGAGAGACCAATTCAAAAAATTTTAACAGCACTGCCTCGAACAAAACTAGGCCTGCCACCACACCCGTAAAACCACCATTTTCAAGGGGATTCTCCCTCTCCGTCCTGCCACTTGGAAGCGTGTGTATCTTCCAGCAACCTGTCATATTCCATTCGTTCTACCATGATAAAATCACCTCAAAACATATCTTTCACATTATAGTATATCTACATTTCTCATCATTTATAACCGGCCACTCATCACGTATACTACACAGACAATTCACCTTTATGGATTTAACCTTTATTCTATCATTTGTATTCAACAATGCTGCCTCGCTTCCACAGAGTAATGCTGGCTTCACAATCCCATCATAAATTTCAATTTTTTTTTTTCTTTTTTTTAATACAGTGTGCTTCTCTGGTTTTCTTTTATGTGCAGACGGAAATCAGTGGCCCCGTCTCTCCGGCAAATCTAAATGCACACGGTGATCGTGAATATGCCCATCCCATTTTAACAAACAACTTATCATATGAAAGTATTATGAGAAGGGCAGTAAGGTATTTGTAAAAATAATAGTAATATACAAATCAAAGATTCCCCTGAATAAAATCCCGCTTATATACCATAAACAGTTTTATCACGATTGGAGTGAATATGAAAATAAAGCTGAGCAACCCCGTATCCTAAGAGGAGTAAAAGCCAAGAGAGTATCCCTTGTGATGGGAATCGCTGAAGGCTCCACTCGGAAGACAAGAAGAGCATCGTCGTTCACCCCTCCTTCCAACGACATCAGACTAGCCGGGGCATTCAGCAAAATCAAGCAATGAAATCATAGGTATCGGGGTAGAATATTGAAAGATTCCACTCCAATTATCCATAATCTACTACAACTGCAAAAGATAACATACAATGCCGAGATAACCTACAAAGACAATAAGCGCAAAAGCATCTGATGCATAAATGATGTTTAAAAAAGATATGAACCCCACATTAAACATGTGTCAGCGTGGTTTAGGTTGACTTTACTCATCGTGAATGGGCTAAAATCATAACAGGATGTAGGTTTTCTTCATGATTTCCTTTTCCGGATTCCATGCTCTGTGATCGTCGTACTATCAATAATTATTTAATATTAATGAAATCGTGAGGTTACAGTGGTTAAAGAATTTATATACCCCCACACTCACACGCACATGTGAAGATGTAAATACATATATACTTATCTATATATATATATATATATATATATGTGTGTGTGTGTGTGTGTGCTGTGTGTGTGTGTGTGTCGCGCGCGCGCGCGTGTTATGTGTGGGTGTGTGTGCGTGTGTCAGTGTGTGCGTCTAAAGATCTGTATCTATATGCGAAGGAATTACATTGTACAGCCCAAGATTTATGTGGCCCACTTAATGTAAGACTAGGAAAACCAGATATGTCCTCTTTGCTTCTTAATATGAGTAGTATCCCAACTTTTTAGTGCACGAGTGCTTTTACATATTCCGAATAACAATTGCCAGGACAGCTTTCTGCATTTTAGATATATTAACATTTCAAAAATATTTGGTAATCAATTCCTCATAAATAGGAGGAAGTGTTTATGGATCTTAGCAATGATATAAATGTCTCTTTTACCACTGTATAAGCTATATCAATTTCCAAGCGTACCCTTTATTAAGCTACCAATTACACACTCTTATAACCATTCATAAAAATATCTTCTTTTGGAAAATCATTTATCAATATGATTAGGTAAAAGCTAATTTTCCTTGTGAAACCGAGAGCGGAGTTTCTAGAAAACTTTTTTTTGTATGCATCATAAAATGCAATTAATGACTATAAATAGTTTAGGAATTTACAATATTTTTGTTAATATCCTTTAACACTTTTTTTATCATAGCACATTGACACTAAAACATTTAATATAGTTGTACCAAGCAACGCAAGAACATACTTTTACGTTTATATGGGTCTTTATGATTTCATTTACTACTCTCTCTATCTCTCTCTCTCTGTCTCTCTCTCTCTCTCTCTCTCTCTCTCTCTTTCTCTCTCTCTGTCTCTCTCTCTCTCTGTCTCTCTCTCTCTCTCTCTTTCTCTCTCTCTCTCTAATTCAGATGTACAGTATTACTAAGGTGTAGCATTTACGTGCAGTCTTCCCTATGGAACACCTTGAACTATGGCCGGTAAAGTTCACGATGATCTGCATATTGAGCAACATCGATGGCCGAACTTTGTACTTTTGGACTGTTTCTCTCAGGAGCTCTACGTCAACTGGAGTGAAACTTGAGTTAGGTATATTACAACTTTAATGTATCCGGGCTGCTTAACTGAAGAACGAAAGTAATTAATATTTCCAAAGCCTCTTTGGTTACATGATATTAAGACGTTTGCATAAATACAACTCTTATTCCAGCGCAAAGGCTTTAAGTGACATCAGTGATTCTTGCACATTTTTAATGTTACATATTTAAGATATTAGTAGCTAATAAACTTTCGGTCAATTACA
>NC_087213.1:48614069-48631569 GCF_015104395.2 Macrobrachium nipponense | reverse complement strand
TATGTTCATTTATATGGTTGAAAATAGCCGAGTTCTGTTGTCCATACCTAACTGACCGTTTGTGTTTTTTTGATTAATCTCTGGGGAAGTGATTTACCTGTAAATTCCGATGTAAGATTGGTCACAGTCCTGGCATGGGATCTCATAGACCCCCAGAGTCTTTAGGAAATGTCTTTTGTTGGACGTTAATCAGGGATTTGGCTAAGGTATTTGGGTAAGTAAATGCAAAAGGGTTGGATTTCCCAGGTGTGGGTTATTCTCTTAATCGTCTGTAGGTGAGGAATTTTTATTTTATTGTTGGGTGTGTGTCTGGTCTTATCTTTAGGGGGTCGGTAGAAAATTACGTTTGCTTTTTGAATTGCTTTCTCAATTAAATTCTTTTTCCAGGAAATCTGGGGAACAAATTCGTAAGGCTCTTAAGAATAGGTTGCTAGCTACACCTATCTTGATAGTAATGCCGTGATAGCTAAAGTAGTGAATATATGAAAGTGAGAACGTTGGTTCTGTATATGGTAAATTTGTATTCACACCACACACATATATGTATATGTATATACATGCTGTCATATATATATATATATATTATGATATATATATATATAATATATAATAGTATATATATACATACAGATATTATATATATATATATATATATATATATATATATATATATATAATATATATATATATGTATATATATATATATATATATATATATATAATATATATATATATATATATATATATGTATATATATATATATATATATTATATATATATATATATATATATATATATATTATATTATTATATATTGCTACCTTCAAATGCATGTTTCCCCTCTGAAATGTCATGTAAGATTGTGCAACATTTTTTCAGATTCCTAGATAGCTTAGAATAGGATTTTTTAAAATGTGTGTTCAGATTTCGCCATTACATTATGTTGTTAAAGAATATATATATAACGTAAAAACCGGAGAGAGATCTCCGTTTGCTTCCCTAATCTGTCAACACGTGTGATAGCGAGCGAGCTGAGTCTTGCGTTGGTCATCAAAACATGTCAATCTTAATTAACGCTTAGACTCCGTTTCGATCGGCGGGTACGTCTTTCTTTCATTTTTTTTAACAGACTCGTTCTTGTACGCGTATGTCTTTCTCAAGTCCCACGTGGGAATTGCTCATTTTCTTTATGAAGATTGCAATCAGATTTCAAAGCTACTGGAAGCATTCGTGACAAGAACGTTTTGTATCATATCTGCCCTCTTCAGTTTCCGTAAAGGAAGAAAATTTCATTACATTCTATCTTAGGACCTCGAGGCAGTCAGATCTCTCTCTCTCGCTCTCTCTCTCTCTCCCTCGACATCAGTGAGATTATATTAACGTAACGTTAAAGTTGGTCACTCGTAACTTAGAATTTCATGTTTGATATTTCTTAGAGTTTATTTAGTATTATTTAATTTCTTTTTGTGGAATCTGAACAAACATCATTTCGTAACGGCGCCTGGTTTTTGTGAGTGTGAATCAAGACTGCAGCAAATTAAGAAGTTGGTATACCAAAAAGGTAAAGTGTGTTATATTTTTATTAGTTGCAACTAAAAACTAAAAGTTAATGGGAAAAGTGTTGGTTAACTAATAACGGATAGGAATTGTGTTTAACTAATGATTGGATAGGGAGTGTGGTTAAATAATAATTGTTAGGCAACAGTGGTTAACTAATAACAGGTGTTTTACGAAGGTTTGGTAAAAACTGATGTTTTGAGTGAAACATTTTACACTTTTACACATTGCTGATTTTTGTGTTTGTGATTGTGCCATTGTTTGTGCACTATTTCATTTTTTATTGAAAGTGTGTCTTTTTGTTTTATATTTTTCATCTGCATTCACAATTTAATTGACTTAGTTATTTTCATTGCTTATCATTGCACATTTAATTAAATTTAAATTTTGTGAATTAATTTGCATTTACTTAGAAATCTTTTCAAGTTTTATTGTTGTTTTAGCACTTGTGAATTAATTTCAAATTTTCAATTATTGCATAACACTTTTGAATTTAGATATTTCGTTGAATTTTGTGATAAATTAATTTTGATTGTTAATTTTACTTAATTTGATTCAAGAATTAGTTAAACTTTACTTTGTTGTTTTCAAGTAACAGTAATTTTACCTGATATTGTAAATTTCACTTATAAATTTTGAATTTGAATTTAATAATAAATTTTTGTATTCAAAATTTTTATAAAGTGCCCTTTCTTTATTTTATACCAGTATATTGAATTTGAATTATGATGATATTTATGTTAGGTTAGAACATAGAGTGGTAATTGATTTGCTTTCCTTCAATTAACTTGAAGTGACTTAGAACCAGGGAAGTACTTAGACTTCTGAAATCAGGGAAATACTTAAACATTTAAAGTTGTTGATGGAGTGATTGCCCTTTGATTAATTCAATTACTTACAAGATTACCTCACACCTGTTTTGATGAACTTAGTCTGATTTTCTGCAATACTGGTAAGTGTTAAGGGATCACTGTTGCCTTTAGAGTATTCATTCGTTTAAACGTGTTATGAGGGTTCAGGTAGTCTGGCTTTTGGTGAGGTAATATTTGATGCATGGTAACCGATACTTGGCACTTCGTAACAATATAATATATATATATATATATTATATATATATATATATATATATATATATTTATATAGATATATATATATATATATATATATATATATATATATATATATATAAATGTGTGTGTGTGTGTGTATGTATGTGTAGAGTCTACTGGTCATTTTTACTAGATACATATGAAATTGTAAGAGCAACAATGCCCTCTTAACTTCTCAAATTCTTACTCGTATTTGGATACGCTTGTCACTACAAAGCCTTGCACACTAACTTTCAAAGAATCTTTTTTTGTTTTTTTAAGAAGTCATGATGTCCGGCTACTGGACGTCAAGACTTATTCAAAAAATAGAAAAAAATCAAAAAATTCTTTGAAGTTGGAGCGCAAGGCTTTGAATGAAAAGCGTACCCAAAAAAGAAAAAAGAGCAAAGAATTTGAGAATTTAAGAGGGCATTGTGGCTATTACAAATATGTTATATATATATATATATATATATATATATAGATATATATATATATATATATATATATATATATATATATATATATATATATCTATGTATGTATATATATAGTATATATATATATATATAATATATGTATATATATATATATATATATATATATAGTATATATATATATATATATATATATATATATATATATATATGACTGGTAAAAAATGTTCTATTATAACAGAATTCCATCTAATAAAAGGAGCCCATGAAAACACCAAAATACAGAGAGAGAAATACTATATTTCAGAGACTGCTGTATCCCTCTGAACTCTGAAATAAAGTATTTCTCTCTCTGTATTTTTGGATGTTTTTTATGGGCTCCTTTTTTAATATATATATATTATATATATATATAGTATATATATATATATATATATAGTATATATATAGATATATAAAAGCACTTAATAACATAAAAATAGTAATAATTGTATGTTATTACTATTATTACTGCATCAATGAGAATGATAAAAAAAATTTTATTATGATCATTATTGTTATAATAACAATGTTCCTTGACCTCCTGTGGGGCATATAAATCTAGGTAATTGACTGCGGAGAAAAGGATGTTCAAATTCAAGTCTCGTCAGGCGAACACTTCGCCGTAAAATGCAAGAAAAATGGAGAAAGATTCGAGGATCGAGGAAAGAAAAAAGGTTGACTTTGTGCCAGATATGCAACAGGCTCCTTTCAGAAGAAGGTGTAGGTGGAAGCCAACGAAAGGAGAAGAGTCTTTCAAGTCAATACGCAAGAGTTTTTTTTTTTCAAGAATTGAGAAAAGGAATAATAGTGGGATATCGCCAGAATCAGTTTTTTTAACACATTGTACGATGCTAGTCATTATCTTATTTAAAACTAAATGAAAATTGTTACTGCTATATGTACCAAACCCTTTTATTAACTCCAGAGGATGATGGGCCAGCAATTTAGTACCCCTACATGGATGGAACAAGGTATAGAAAAATAATAAGGTCCGAAATGAGACTATTAATGCAGGACTAACAAACGTTAAAAAGTCTGTTTTTAACAATCATACGATAAGAACAGCAAAGTCCGTAACGCTGGTTAGCATTATTCATAAGTTTTCATCGACGGCGATTATCTTATTGTGAAGCCAGTTTATATAATGATCGGTAAAAAAAACGTAATTACTTACTTAACTCAGTGTCCCCACAAAGCTAATTGAAAAGGGATTTTTATATATAAATCTTAAAGAAAATCATCTCGGTAAACGACAATTTCGCGATAAATTTATAAAGAAAGCATAGCCCAAAACAAAGGAATAAGCAAAAACGGGGTCTGAAAAAGTCACTGCGTCTGCCCAACAAGACCTCGAGAATCTCCACTAAGTACCAAATCCGAAGTCACAGCTCAGGAGGGAAGGTCGATGCTGATGCGATTTTTCTCGGTGTTAGAGAGTTCCCTCTTACTCTCCATTCACTAGCTTTTCTCCCATCGTCAAAACAGTAACTGGAAACTCGAATAACTTTATCCACTTATCCACGTACATTATGAGATAAATTTCATTCATTGATGACTATGTATCAACATAATGAACCAAGTCTTTAAAAAAGAAGTACGCAACAAAAGGACTGGACAAATAATTTCAAAAAATAATGAGATGGGGAAGAGATTAAGGATTCAATAGATACGCCAAATAGTTCATTAACTTCTTATTAATTAATATGCAAACGAATATACCATGGGTGCTCATGTGGGTGAGTTACTCATACATACATGATATCTTATATCAATTAGGCATACTATTAGAAAAACAGCATAATTGGAACTGTTTGGCGGAATGAAAACCTAAGACAATATTAGATGCCATAAGAGTAAGGTTTCACAAACTTGCTTTTTTGGAGGTGGAAGTGTCTCGTAATATTCAATTTTGAGATAAACTCTCTTTTTACTATTTTCAACGGGGTTCTTTTTTTCCCTTTCTCTTGGATGGTCTGAATTCCGCAATGAGGTCACCTTTTTAAAGAAATATTTTACTGATAATTGTTATCCCAGTAGTTTATTTTATAAATGCCTTCACAAATTCATGAATATGAAGCTTTTATCTAGCAATGCTATTCAGACTGTACCTAGGATGTCGTTCTATGCCAGTGTTCCATTTTTAATCAATTCGAAATTCTATGCCAAAATGCAACAGATTATTATAACTTACTGTCCTGCCATAAAATGTCAACAGATCCCAACAAACCCATTGACAACTGGATCTATTTTCAAATATAAAGACAAGTTAAACCCTCTTATGGCATCTAATATTACTATTTATATACTTGTCCTAGATGTGATCTAGGAAAATATATCGGAGACTCAAGAAGACTTCTCAAGGTCCGAATAGATTGCCATAGTGGGGGGGAAGTTTCCGTACTGGAGTCAAATTATCATCTCCTGAAATTTCCAGCATCCGAGACCACACAAAGAAATGCAGAGCCAATATCAAATATAGAAACTTTAAGATCCTTTTATAAAAACGATTGTTCCTAAACTGAATAACCAAACTGCCACCACCCCTCTGTACCTGGCATAAACAACAGAGATGCCTTCGTTTATTTATTTATTTTTTTTTTTTTTGTCACTCGTCTTCCTTCCTCTACTGGAAAAGGTACTTGAGTTTCGTTGGTGTACTTTTAATTTGCTTTATATATTGTAATTGTGTGTTTTTTAGAGGAGTAATTTTATAATTATTTATTATTGTAATTTTCAGCTTGAAAATGGGGCTGGTCCCTGAAACATTGCTTTGAACAAACGCAATATGCAACAGACGTCTCCATTTAAACCCTTACCGCTATGTATCCCGTCTGAGGCTCCCCCTTCGGTATATATATATATATATATATATATATATATATATAGATATTATATATATATATATATATATATAATATATATAGATATATCTATATATATATATATATATATATATATATATATATATATATATGATATATGTATGTATATATATACACACACACACACAGATATATATATATATATATATATATATATATATATATATATATATATATACATATATCATTTAGATATATATATAACATTTTCATCACAGTAGTAACATAGATAAATTCCTAGTGGCTGTACTCTCTCTCTCTCTCTCTCTCCGTCTACTGTAGTGATATATATATATATATATATATATATATATATATATATATATATATATATATATATAGATATAATTTGGTGTGTGTGGTGTGTGTGTGTGTGTATTGGTGTTAAATAAAGGTGTAAGCCACGAAGGAAAAATAAACAACGGAGTTCTGCAAGGTCTTTCGACTCAACGCCCTTTACTCCGCAGACAAACTGCTGAGTAAAGGGCGGGTTGAGTCGAAAGATCTTGCAGAAACTCCGTGATTATTTTTCGTGATTCAGTTATACATATATATTGTATGTATGTATGTATATATATATATATATATATATATATATATATAACATTCATTGAATAGAAATTGGCTTTCTCACTGTTAACCAGCTTTTTTGAAATTGCTTCATATTTTTCTAATTATTTTCTTTTACTTCATTGTTCAGGTTACTAATGGAACACATAATGGGGTTCTTCCATTTACTCCAGTATTTTTACACGCGACAGCTGTTTTCGTCAACCTATACGTATTGACGTTTTTCAAGCGTACTGATACAAATATGAGCCTACATGCGTTTTTGTGACGTCATGAGGACGGAAAGGTAGTACAATTGCCAGATACCATAGTTTTAGTATTTACAAAAGACTATAGTGAAACATAAAATAAGACAAATAAATAATATGTTAACAACAGAAATTAAATAACAAAAAAGTTGAAAGTAAGTTATATGCACATTATACATAAATATATATTAATTACATATATGTCTAATTCACTGAAAGTCAGTGTGCGCTCCTGTCCGCGTGTGGGGGCTTTGTCCCACGCGGTTGAAGGACTGCCTCCTACAACGAGGGCAAGGATCGGTCTGCCTCACGTTGGATGTTAAGGCTGGGACGTTGCATTGCGATGCTGACTGCTTCTGATATCAATAAACGATTGTAGTTGCCTTCCTTGTGTATTATTTTGGTGTTTGTGAGAAGTTCTTGTAATGATGGTTTTTTATTGGTGGGTATCCACAAAGTGCTGATGAATGGCTCCCTTGGTTTCTGTGGGCCTGCATGCGACGTTTGAGTGTGGTGGTTGTGTGTCCGATATAGCATTTTGGGGGGACTGACATTGCTCGTCAGCACAGACAAACTTGTATACTATATCAGATTTAACCAACTCTTTCTCCGTCGATGGGCCGTATTATTTTTCATTACCAAAGAGGCCGTAAGGTTTGGTTTGCAGTAAATCCTTGCTGTTATTTTTTGTTATATGGCGCTAGGGGTGGGGGGTGGTTCCTCTTCGCAAGTATACCAAGGATGGCTTTCCTTTCATACTTCGTGGTGTTTGTTGTATGGTATCTGATGGTATATCAACTATTTCTTGTCTTTGTCTTGTGTGTTTGTTCCTCGGGGTCGTATTATGGAAAGCCTCTAATCTCTTTTTGACAACTTGCTGATCATGTCATCTGGATATCCGTTATTTGTGAGCAGCTGTTGAACTCTGTTGATCTCTTCGTTAGTCGCTTTCCACGTGGAACAGTGTGTTATGGCGCGTTTTATGTATGCATTTACCACAGATCGTTTATATGCATCAGGGCATTCTCCTCTAGCATTTAAACATCTTCCAGCGTCTGTCTTTTTAGTGTATACGGTGGTATTGTATTTGTTGTTCTTTTGGGTCACAAGTACGTCCAAGAAAGGGAGCATCTTCTCATCCACTTCTTTCTACGTAAAATTTAATGTAGAATTTGCTTGGAGTTTATTTACTAATTCTTCTATGTCATTGTCGCCCTTTGTTGTGATAAAGATATCATCAATATATCTCCCATAGATTCTGGTTTTGGGGTGTTCTTCAAATGTGACCTCTTCTGTGTGTGCCATGTATGCGTTTGCGAAAAAGAACCCCGAGGGGAACCCATTGCCACGCCGTCCTTTTGTCGATATATTTCGCCCCTATGTGAGAGGAATGGGCTTCCTTTGTACATGCTTCCAGCATCTCTTTTTAAGATTTTTCGGGGGATCGGTAATGGTGGTTTCTCAGAGCGGTATATCTTGTCCCATGATGATTTGTATTGTTTCATCACTGGTACGTTAGTAAATAAACTTTCAACGTCCAGGGATGCTATGTCTTCGTCGGGTGCGGTGTCTTGCAGTAGGTCGATGAATTCCGTCGATGATTTTAGCGAGAACGTTGAGGGAATGTACGGCGTTATAATTTCATTCAATTTCTTAGCCACTTTATACATAGGAGATGTCATTTGGGATATAATGGGCCGTAGCGGTTTCCCTGTTTGTGAATCTTGACTGTGCCGTAGCAGTATCCGGGCGCAAAGTCTCCGAATGATTTTTTGGAAAGCTTACTGTTCTCTGCTCTTTGTTCGCTTTTTCTGTTAGTCTCATCATTTTCTTTTTGAGGTCATTTGTTGGGTCTTTTTTAAGTGGCTGAAACTTATTATTATCACTTAGTATATTATCCATTTTGGTGTCGTATTCATCTCTATTCATTATGACGTACACTGCGGTTTTATCTCCTTTGCGTATTATTATGGTTTCGTTTTCTCTCAGTTCTTTTGCTGCTTTTTTTTAACTGTGGACTGACTATGCGACTAAAGTAGTTACCACGTGTTCTATTGGCCTCACCCAGTAATTCAGCGATGCACTCTTGTTTTAAGTTCGATTTTGCGTTCTTCTTTCAGTCGCAGTAGTTTATCGATTAATACTTCTGTATTAATCCTCTTGGATTCAGGGTTGTGGTTTTTCGTATGTAATGGCAGTTTCAGCCTAGATTTAGTAACTGCTTTTGGTGTTCACTCAACTCTATTCCTGATAGGTTAATATACCCGGCTTTTTTCTCTTCGTTCTCACTGGTCCACCGTTTAATATCAGAAGCTTTTTGCTATGCCTTGCACTGACTATTTTCGAATGCTTTTCTATTTCTCTTTCCACTTGTTGTTGCACAGCACATTGGGTCTCTGTGGTAGTACTATTACAGAATTCACTCCACTTTGTTGCTCTTTCTTCTTGCAGTTTGGTGATCTTTTCTGCTGATTCTTCCATTCGTCGTCGGAGGCATTTTTTTTTTTCCACCTCGTTCCAAACTCGACCGTGCCCGGCCATTATATTTAATACTTCTAGGGCACAATTTTTCACGGATACAACATTCATTGAATAGAATGGCTTTCTCACTGTTAACCAGCTTTTTTGAAATTGCTTCATATTTTCTAATTATTTTCTTTACTTCATTGTTCAGGTTACTAATGGACACATAATGGGGTTCTTCCATTTACTCCAGTATTTTTACACGCGACAGCTGTTTCGTCAACCTATACGTATTGACGTTTTCAAGCGTACTGATACAAATATGAGCCTACTGCGTTTTGTGACGTCATGAGGACGGAAAGGTAGTCAATTGCCAGATACCTAGTTTTAAGTATTTACAAAAGACTATAGTGAAACATAAAATAAGACAAATAAATAAATATGTTAACAACAGAAATTAAATAAAAAAAGTTGAAAGTAAGTTAATTATATGCGCATTATACATAAATATATATTAATTACATATATGTCTAATTCACTGAAAGTCAGTGTGCGCTCCTGTCCGCGTGTGGGGGCTTTGTCCCACGCGGTTGAAGGACTGCCTCCTACACGAGGGCAAGGATCGGTCTGCCTCACGTTGGATGTTAAGGCTGGGACGTTGCATTGCGATGCTGACTGCTTCTGATCAATCTAAACGATTGTAGTTGCTTCCTTGTATTATTTTGGTGTTTGTGAGAAGTTCTTGTAATGATGGTTTTTTATTGTGGGTATCCACAAAGTGCTGATGAATGGCTCCTTGGTTTCTGTGGGCCTGCATGCGACGTTTGAGTGTGGTGGTTGTGTGTCCGATATAGCATTTTTGGGGGGACTGACATTGCTCGTCAGCACAGACAAACTTGTATACTATATCAGATTTAACCTCTTTCTCCGTCGATGGGGCCGTACTATTTTTCATTACCAAAGAGGCCGTAAGGTTTGGTTTTGCAGTAAATCCTTGCTGTTTATTTTGTTATCATGGCGCTAGGGGGGTGGTTCCTCTTCGCAGTATACCAAGGATGCTTCCTTCATCTTCGTGGTGTTTGTTGTATGGTATCTGATGGTATATCACTATTTCTTTGTCTTTGTCTTGTGTGTTGTTCCTCGGGTCGGATTATGGAAAGGATTTACTGCAAACCAAACCTTACGGCCTCTTTTGGTAATGAAAAATAGTAACGGCCCCATCGACGGAGAAAGAGGTTAATCTGATATAGTATACAAGTTTGTCTGTGCTGACGAGCAATGTCAGTCCCCCCAAAAATGCTATATCGGACACACACCACCACACTCAAACGTCGCATGCAGGCCCACAGAAACCAAGGAGCCATTCATCAGCACTTTGTGGATACCCACAATAAAAAACCATCATTACAAGAACTTCTCACAAACACCAAAATAATACACAAGGAAGGCAACTACAATCGTTTATTGATATCAGAAGCAGTCAGCATCGCAATGCAACGTCCCAGCCTTAACATCCAACGTGAGGCAGACCGATCCTTGCCCTCGTGTAGGAGGCAGTCCTTCAACCGCGTGGACAAAAGCCCCCACACGCGGACAGGAGCGCACTGACTTTCAGTGAAATTAGACTATATAATTATATATATTTATGTATAATGTGCATTATAATAACTTACTTTCAACTTTTTTATTTAAGTTTCTGTTGTTAACATATTTTTTATTTGATTGTCTTATTTTAGTTTCACTATAGTCTTTTGTAAATACTTAAAACTAGGTATCTGGGCAATTGTACTACCTTTCCGTCCTCATGACGTCACAAAACGCATGTAGGCTCATATTTGTATCAGTACGCCTTGAAAACGTCAATACGTATAGGTTGACGAAACAGCTGTCGCGTGTAAAAAATACTGGAGTAAATGGAGACCCATTATGTGTCCATAGTAAACCTGAACAATGAAGTAAGAAAATGAATTAGAAAATATGAAGCAATTTATTTCAAAAAAGCTGGTTAACAGTGAGAAAGCCATTCTATTCAATGAATGTTGTATCCGTGAAAAATTGTGCCCTAGAAGTATTAAATATAATGGCCGGGCACGGTCGAGTTGGAACGAGGTGGAAAAATGCCTCCGACGACGAATGGAAGAATCAGCAGAAAAGATCACCAAACTGCAAGAAGAAAGAGCAACAAAGTGGAGTGAATTCTGTAATAGTACTACCACAGAGACCCAATGTGCTGTGCAACAACAAGTGGAAAGAGAAATAGAAAAGCATTCGAAAATAGTCATGCAAGGCATAGCAAAAAGCTTCTGATATTAAACGGTGGACCAGTGAGAAACGAAGAGAAAAAAGCCGGGTATTACTTAACCTATCAGGAATAGAGTTGAGTGAACACAAAAGCAGTTACTAAATCTAGGCCTGAACTGCCATTACATACGAAAACCACACCCTGAATCCAAGAGGATTAATACAGAAGTATTAATCGATAAACTACTGCGACTGAAAGAAGAAACGCAAAATCGAACTTAAACAAGAGTGCATCGCTGATTACTGGGTGAGGCCATAGAACACGTGGTAACTACTTTAGTCGCATAGTCAGTCCACAGTTAAAAAAAGCAGCAAAGAACTGAGAGAAAACGAAACCATAATAATACGCAAAGGAGATAAACCGCAGTGTACGTCATAATGAATAGAGATGAATACGACACCAAAATGGATAATATACTAAGTGATAATAATAAGTTTCAGCCACTTAAAAAAAGACCCAACAAATGACCTCAAAAAGAAAATGATGAGACTAACAGAAAAAGCGAACAAGAGCAGAGAACAGTAAGCTTTCCAAAAATCATCGGAGACTTTGCGCCCGGATACTGCTACGTCACAGTCAAGATTCACAAACAGGGAAACCCGCTACGGCCCATTATATCCCAAATGACATCTCCTATGTATTAAAGTGCTAAGAATTGAATGAAATTATAACGCCGTACATTCCCTCAACGTTCTCGCTAAAATCATCGACGAATTCATCGACCTACTGCAAGACACCGCACCCGACGAAGACATAGCATCCCTGGACGTTGAAAAGTTTTTTATTTACTAACGTACCAGATGAAACATACAAATCATCATGGACAAGATATACCGCTCTGAGAAACCACCATTACCGATCCCGAAAAAATCTTAAAAGAGATGCTGGAAGCATGTACAAAGGAAGCCCCATTCCTCTCACATAGGGGCAAATATATCGACAAAAAGGACGGCGTGGCAATGTTCCCCCCTCGGGTTCTTTTCGCAAACGCATACATGGCACACACAGAAGAGGTCACATTTGAAGAACACCCAAAACCCAGAATATACGGGAGATATATTGATGATATCTTATCACAACAAAGGGCGACAATGACAATAGAAGAATTAGTAAATAAACTCCAAGCAAATTCTACATTAAATTTTACGGTAGTAAGAAGAAAGAAAGTGATGAGAGTGCTCCCTTTCTTGGACGTACTTGTGACCCAAAAGAACAACAAATACAATACCACCGTATACACTAAAAAGACAGACGCTGGAAGATGTTTAAATGCTAGAGGAGAATTGCCCTGATGCATATAAAACGATCTGTGGTAAATGCATACATAAAACGCGCCATAACACATGTTCCACGTGGAAAGCGACTAACGCAGAGATCAACAGAGTTCAACAGCTGCTCACAAATAACGGATATCCAGATGACATGATCCAGCAAGTTGTCAAAAGAGATTAGAGGCTTTTCCATAATCCGACCCCGAGGAACAACACACAAGACAAAGACAAAGAAATAGTGATATACCATCAGATACCATACAACAAACACCACGAAGATGAAGGAAAGCCATCCTTGGTATACTGCGAAGAGGAACCACCCCCTAGCGCCATATAACAAAATAACAGCAAGATTTACTGCAAACCAAACCTTACGGCTCTTTGGTAATGAAAATAGTACGGCCCCATCGACGGAGAAAGAGGTTAAATCTGATATAGTATACAAGTTTGTCTGTGCTGACGAGCAATGTCAGTCCACCAAAAATGCTATATTCGGACACACAACCACCACTCAACGTCGCATGCAGGCCCACAGAAACCAAGGAGCCATTCATCAGCACTTTGTGGATCCCACAATAAAAAACCATCATTACAGAAACTTCTCACCAAACACCCAAATAATACACAAGGAAGGCAACTACAATCGTTTATTGATATCAGAAGCAGTCAGCATCGCAATGCAACGTCCCAGCCTTAACATCCAACGTGAGGCGACCGATCCTTGCCCTCGTGTAGGAGGCAGTCCTTCAAAACCGCGTGGACAAAGCCCCACACGCGGACAGGAAGCGCACACTGACTTTCAGTGAATAGACATATATGTAAATTAATATATTTATGTATTAATGTGCATATAATACTTACTTTCAACTTTTTTATTTTAATTTCTGTTGTTACATATTTATTTATTTGTCTTATTTTATGTTTCACTATAGTCTTTGTAACTACTTAAACTAGGTATCTTGGCAATTGTACTACCTTTCCGTCCTCATGACGTCACAAAACGCATGTAGGATCATATTTTGTATCAGTACGCTTGAAAACGTCAATACGTATAGGTTGACGAAACAGCTGTCGCGTGTAAAAATACTGGAGTAAATGGAAGAACCCCATTATGTGTTCCATTAGTAACCTGAACAATGAAGTAAAGAAAAATAATTAGAAAATATGAAGCAATTTCAAAAAAGCTGGTTAACAGTGAGAAAGCCATTCTATTCAATGAATGTTGTATCCGTGAAAAAATTGTGCCGTAGAAGTATATATATATATATATATATATATATATATAATGATATATATATATATATATATATATATATATATATATATATATTTATATATATATATAACATATATATAATTATATCATATATAATATATATATATAATACATATATATATTATATATATATATTTATTTATTTATTTACTTCTTTATTTATTTATTTATTTATTTATTTAGTTAGAAGTACACAGGAAAAATCTAAATTGTAAACAGTGTATGTTTCACTTTCCTAGTGTCTGTACTCTCTCTCTCTCTACTCTCTCTCTCTCTCTCTCTCTCTCATTTGAAATGTTGTTAAGATAAAAGGGGAGCATAGGGGAAGGATGAGTCAAAATTGGCTCAAAAGTCGCACACACATTTAGCTTTTAATTTGTGTTTTCCAAAAACGATGCTTCTATTTCGCCTAGGTTTCTTTAAATGTCCCCCATCGTTCGAAATATAAAAGTAATAAACAATGTCAGAAAGACGCTTCACAATATATATATATATATATATATATATATAGTATATATATATATCTAATAAAAGGAGCCCATAAAACACCAAATAGAGAAAAAGTACTATATTTCAGAGACTGCTGTCTCCCTCTTCAGGTAGATGAATGAGAAAAAGTTCACAGAAAAGGTGGTATTTATACCAAGAGGTCCATCCACAAACAAGCCATTTAAGTCACCCCCGCTGATAATCTTCCTCTAATCTTCTTAAGGGTTGGTTGAATGAAGACGTTGTCGATCGTGGTCCGAAATCCATCCTCCTTTTGAGATGTTCATTACCTGCCTCTCTTTTATTAAGGCCGATTCCATCATTTGACTCTTGTACCGGCGGAGTTGCTGCTATAAATTACACGTGACAAATTCCAGTTTATTCTATGGTTATGTTCATTTATATGGTTGAAGATAGCCGAGTTCTGTTGTCCATACCTAACTGACCGTTTGTGTTGTATTAATCTCTGGGGTAAGGGCGGGATTTACCTGTAAATCCGATGTAAGATTGGTCACAGTCCTGGCATGGGATTTCGTAATACCCCCGAGTCCTTTGGAGATGTCTTTTGTTGGACGTTAATCAGGGATTTGGCTAAGGTGTTTGGGTAAGTAAATACAAAAGGGTTCGATTTTCCGAGGGGGTTGTTATTCTCTTAATCGTGTCCAGGTGGGGAATTATTATTTTTATTGTTGGGTGTATCTCTGGTCTTGTCTTTAGGGGTCGGTAGAAAATTACGTTAGCTTTGTGAATTGCTTTCTCAATTATATGGTCAGGATATTTTAAAGACGAAAGTTGCTTGCGAATTAGTTCAAATTCTTTTTCCAGGAATTCTGGGGAACAAATTCGTAAGGCTCTTAAGAACAAGTTACTAGCTACACCTATTTTGATAGAAATGTCATGATAGCTAAAGTAGTGAATGTATGAAAGTGAGAACGTTGGTTTTCTGTATATGGTAAATTTGTATTCTGTCGTATCTCTGATTATTAAAAAACATCAAGAAAAGGAATTTTGTTGTCTGTTTCCCATTCAACTTTAAATTTGATGCTGGGCACTAATGTGTTTAATTTCGAGAGGAATTCATTGAAATTGCCCCACCTATTATCCCAAAATGTTAGGATATCATCCACGTATCTCATCCACAGCATGTTTTTTGGGTTTTATTGCATTTATTACTGTAGTTTCAAAGTATTCCATGACAGATTTGGCTAGAACAGGACTTAAAGGACTACCCATACTACAACCCGAATTTTTGCTTGTAGAATGATTCCCCGAATGAAAATACGTTATTAGATGCACATAATTCAACTAGCTTTATTATTTTGTCAAGCGCCAATGGGAAATGATCTGAATAGGGGGGGATAATTTTAACTTTTAACCCTTAAAAAATTGAAGAACGAAACGTCCTGTAACTGGTACTTTTAAGTGAACAAGGAATCCTACCATCAAGGCTTAAAAGTTTTATGTTGTGAAGTGTATATGTGCTTCTCTGAATTTGTGACAAAAATCTTCCGAATGTTTAATGTGACTGGGAGAAAAAGTGCCTAAAAAAGGGGAAAGGAGGCCAGCTAACCATTTAGAAATTTTGTAATTGAAAGCACCGGCACATGAAACGATGGGTCTGAATGGAAGATTGTCTTTGTGAGTTTTGGGAAGGCCATAAAAATAGGGTAATTTAGATTAATTACTTTAAATTTCTCTAATAGTTCAATACTCTTTTTGTCTTTGCCAATTAATCTTACTTTCCGAAAAAATTCTGTGGGACGTTTTGGAGGGGATTTTTCGTCAGTTTTTCGTATGTGTTTGTGTCGCTAAGGAGCTGGTTGATTTTGTCAAGGTAGAAGTCTTTGTCCATTATTACAATTTTGGCGTCTTTTTGGTGTCGGATCTACTTATTATAACATCTAACTTTTTTAGCGAGTGGATGGCTATCATGAATCTGCGGGGAACAGGATATTTCTTATTCTTATGTAAGTCAGTTAAAGCATTTAGTAACACTCCTTTATTAAACATATCTCTTCACGTTGTAGTTTTTTATCAGATATTGATTTTATCAAAAGCCACTATGAAGTCTAGGTTGTTTTTGCGGTCTGGCATAAGGGCAAAGGATAAGCCTAAATTTAAAACTAAATGTTGATTTACAGTAAGGGGGTGTTGGATAAGTTTAAAACTTTGTCTTGTTGCTCAAGATTATTCCATGCACTATTGTCCTATTAGGTTATTTACTTGCGTAGAAGTCTGTTGGAATGAGTCACGCTATTATAGGCAGCAATGTCGAACAGAATGAAATCAGATACCTGTATATGTGGTCCGTAGTGAGGAGGCGAAGATTAGACTGGTGGGTTCCAGATATCACTCTGCGTAGTACGAAGATGTCGTTTTTCGTATCGGTGATTCTTTCCTCCAGGAAAATTCGGGTGTAGTATGGTAGTCCTTTAAGTCCTGTTCTAGCCAATCTGTACATGGAATACTTTGAAACTACAGTAATAAATGCAATAAAACCCAAAAACATGCTGTGGATGAGATACGTGGATGATATCCTAACATTTTGGGATAATAGGTGGGGCAATTTCAATGAATTCCTCTTCGAAATTAAAACACATTAGTGCCCAGCATCAAATTTCAAAAGTTGAATGGGAAACAGACAACAAAATTCCTTTTCTTGATGTTTTAATAATCAGAGATACGACAGAATACAATTTACCATATGACAGAAACCAACGTCTCACTTTCATACATTCACTACTTTAGCTATCATGACATTTCTATTCAAAATAGGTGTAGCTAGTAACTTGTTCTTAAGAGCCTTACGAATTTGTTTCCCCAGAATTCCTGGAAAAAGAATTTGAACTAATTCGCAAGCAACTTTCGTCTTTAA
>NC_087213.1:48604069-48611569 GCF_015104395.2 Macrobrachium nipponense | reverse complement strand
TACGCTTGACACTACAAAACCTTTAGATCCAAGTTCAAAGAAATATGAAGAAATTATGATGTTCGTCAGTGGAATCGAACCCGCGATAAGGTGGGGGGTGGTGAAGAAGGGGTGGCCACTGTAATAATTACATGAGTTATGGGTGCCATGACTAAAAAATTTAAAACCCTGTATTACAGACTGAACAACCCCTTTGACTGGAATGGAACTTGACACTCTAGAAAAGTTATTGCCAAGAACATAAATTTCAAAGTAAAGAGCCCTAGTTTATGAAGGAATAAATGGAATACATGACTATATCAACGCTGAAACATTTTCTCCCTATTTTACAGAGGAGGAGAGGAAGAGAAGCGAGAAGAGAGAGAGAGCGAGAAGAGAAGAGAGAGAGAATGCTAAGCCGAATGTAATATCTTTGTAGATGGGCCAGCTGTTTATCAAGTCCTCGAGAGAACAAAATCTTTCCCAGTCGGGATACGGAAACCATGGTCATAATTTAGTTCAGGGCTTTCCATTTCGGCATCCTCCTTTAAATGGGTCGTAACAACCCGGAGCTACTCTAGAAAACAACCTTTAAAAACTTCCTTGAGAGACAGTTAAGCGTTTTCCTTACACTATGCGTACGAAACAATGAACCTACGAACAAATGTAGCAAATAAACTTCAGGTATAACATTGAGAGAGAGAGAGAGAGAGAGAGAGAGAGAGAGAGAGATGTGGTTTTTCGGAGAGGAAACTGAATGGATGTGCTTGATTATACTGATGGATAAGTCCATAAACTTGAGTGGATCTCTCTCTCTCTCTCTCTCTGAAAGTGCCTCCCTATATGATTTATAAATACTGTTCAGTGATGGTAAGCTTTTGCTGTATTTATTAACAGAAAATGGGAATGCATTCTTGTGCAATTAGCATATAAAACATTACATCAGTTCCCTTAATCTATCAGACAAAGGCAAACGGCAGTATAAAGCACTCAGTTACAGTTGCCCTAGAGCGAGGCTGGCTTAATCTAAAACAAATGAATGAGTCACTCGGTAATGGATATTATGCGGGCAATCGGTATCCTGGCAGTCGAGCTAAATAACATTCCATTTAAAGGATATTAAAATTTTTCTTTCGCTTTCGTTTTTTTTTTCTCTCTTTTTGAGAACCGTGGTATTGGTCTTTTACTTGTGACTTTATCTACATAATCTTTTTTCGGTCTGAAAAAAATGTTTATTACATTTTCTTTATTTGTCATGAACAAAACATGGCAAAAAGTTGAATATCAAGCTATAAATGTTGGCTAGGGCTATTGATCCTTTGCCTTATCTGCGAAATGGGGGTCTCATAAAATTAATTAATATTTGCGTTATCAGATTAAGATTGGTAATGCTCCTAGAATTTTCCCTTTTGGCCATAATTCTGAGCCCTACGCTTGAGGACTGAATTATTCACTCCTTCAGAAAAAAACAATTTATACTCTTCAAAGTAAGGTAGAACATAAAATGTATTTTCATATAGAATTAATATCAGCAATAGTTAGTTGATAAAACTAATGGTGAGGAAGACGTCGAATTGAAACGTAACATTAAAAACTTTTGTATAGTAGAAAAAACTAAGTAATAAGGCTTCAGTAAATGCTTTTGAATATAATTAAAAAGCAACATTAAAAGGTAAGTCAGTAGAGTCATTCTAACATAAAGAAAAACAACAGTTAACTCTGTCCGGTTTATTCAACAAAAGTGGTTTATCTCGCCAGTTTTAGCTCCGTTCACACATGTCGTTACCAATCACCAATCATTCTACGCCTATGGGACCCACTAAACCATTTATTTGTAAAAAATAATATTCCCAATTCCCTTATCTGATATATCTGCTTTTCCCTCATATATGTAAAAAATATTCTATTTGACTTTTTTATGATATTAAAATGAAAATTGGTATATGTAAGATTTAGAAGTTATCTTGCATCCAAACCAGTCTACTCAACATTCTGCATTGCTGTTGTGGCAACCGAACCTCATACGACAGTGCATTTCACCTCTTCCGTTGGAAGCCAAGTGCATTTACTTTAAGAAGAAAAGTTATAAATCATATATTTTTGAGAATTATCTCTTACCTGCTAACTTGAAATAGCATTCATTCTTTTAGCAGAAAGATCTATGAACAGACGATTACTGGTCAACACCAAATTTATTGTCTATGTATTTTTAAGTGGGTTTAAGACAAGTTTGATGTGCTGAATCCAAAAATCACATTGGTTTTGTTCAATAAGGTCATACTTTTGCGGTATGGCCACTTTTTTGTTTGCCTTTTTTTTTACGTCTACGGATATTTTTGCTTTATATGAAGCATTTTTTATTATTTCTTGCAATAAATGAACTCTGAAGAGTTTGCATGCGCCAGTTGATGACTAATTGGTAGTTTTTTTACAGGTGCATGAAATGTCTTCGAACAGAGGATCTTACACAAATAACCCTGACATATTCTGCTACATCTGTGGCGAATACACCATTGTTCCTAATAGGGATCCAGTTCAAGTTTCATAAAGCGTGCATACCATATTTTGGTATTAAACTTGGTAACCAGGACAAAGCTTGGGCACCAAACATAGTATGCAAGGCATGCACCGAGTATCTGCGTCAGTGGACCAAAGGCAAGAATAATTTACTTAAGCTTGGAATTCCCATGGTTTAGAAGTAGCCGACAAACCATGGCACTAACTGCTACTTCTGCACTATTGATGTGACTAGGATAAACAGAAAGAACCGGAGCAGCCCAAGTATCCTGATCTTCAATCAGCACGTTGTCCTGTAGCTCACTGTGATGAAATTCCAATACCTGTATTTGAACTTCCTGACAGCAGTAACGACGATTCCTCCAGTGTTCAAGAAGATGAAGAAGTGGTTCTTGATGATGGTGCTCCACATGCTTTTTCTCAAAGGAGTTAAATGATCTCAGATTGCCAAAGTACCCTGCCGAACTGTTAGAATCCAGATTGAAGGAAAAAAACCTCCTCTCTGACAGTGCTGGCATCACCTTCTACCAGAACAGGCGTTAAGAGTATCTATTTTTTCTCTGAAGAGAAGGATTTGGTGTACTGTACAAATACTGCGCAGCTTCTGCACAAGAATGGAGTGCCATAGTACAAACCCAAAGATTAGAGAATGTTCATTGACAGGAGCAAGGGGTCGCTGAAATGTGTTCTGTTCTGCTGTACAACAGCAACCAGTTTGCATATATACCTCTAACTCACTCGACTACACTGAAGTAGAAGTATGCAGGGGTGAAAATTATTATGTGCAGGAGAAAATATTTTATGGTCAGTATGAGTGGTTAATTTGTGTTGACCTTAAGATGGTAAATTTTTTGTTGGGATAACAGTCTGGGTTTACCAAGTACTCATGCTTTCTGTGCATGTGGGATAGTAGGAACACTGTTCAGCATTACACGAAGAAAGACTGGCCTGTGCAGGAGGAATTGGTCTCTTGCACAGCAAGGAACGTCATCAACAACCCTCGGTAAACTGAGACAAGATAATCTTCCCACCACTGCACATCAAACTCGGCTTGATCAAGCAGTCCACCAGGCTTTTCCAGGATTGACCATGGAGAAGTTGAATGTTGTCATCTTTGGCGGTCCTCAGATCTGTCAGCTCATCAGAGATCATGAGTTTGAAAACTCAATGAATGAAGTGGAACTGGAAGCATAGAAGGCTTTTGTTCTGGTCGTGAAGAACTTTTTTGCAAACAACAAGGCGAGGAGCTATGCAGAACTTATCACTAATATACTGACTGCTTTCAGAAACCTCAGATGCAACATGAGCATCAAAATGCATTACTTCTTCCTTAACATGATGGCTGATTGCCGATGGACTCTGAAGGGAGACAATCCCTGCTACTGAGCAGTCTAGGTGTTCAAATAAATGGAAGTTACACAAAAATTAACTCTGACCAAATATGTTTTAGTTGCGTGAAATGATATCCTTTTAATAGCAAACACGGTTGGTATAACTATTCACATCTAAAAATTACATCTCAAAATAATGAAATGCTTGACAATGATTTAGACAAACTACTTAAAAAACTCCTTAAAACAAGGAATTTTCTTTGAGTTTTATTTGATAAGTATTTTAATTGATTTTATTTTCCATATTTCAGAAAATTCTCAAACTGATTAAATTAGCATCTGAATTATAAAAAAAAAAAGAAATAGGACCTAAATGATATAATTTGTAGCATATTTCAATATTAAGTGTTCTGATTGTACAGCCATGGCCAAATTTGACAATGTGATTCTTTTTGTATCTTCCAAAATCTCATACTGTAATGGTTTCCAAGTGGTAGTATCAAAAAGGCCCTGCCCACCCATGGATATCAGTGAATGCATTTTAGTTACAGTAATATTTTCATATTTATTTATATTTCTTTCAGAGTCGAGGGATAAAACTAATCAAATAGGGCTATTTAAAATTTTATGTTTGCAATTAAAGCCAATGTCATAGATTATGAATGCCATTTATGATTTTTCTTATCATTTTCACATATGAACCTAGGTTTGATAGACTTTTTTTTTGTAGAATGCATCTGTGATGAGATAACAAAAGTTTTGAAAATGGTTCGTCATTGTTTTTCCAAAATTTGGTTATATGCCCTATTTTCTTACAGTTTTGATATCTATGACAGATTACATTCTTATGACATATATTATGGCCTTATTTTATTAAATAAATATGTTTTCACATTCAATTAAGAAATTATGAAGTATGTTAGTTACCAGTTATTCAATTTTGAATGAAATTCTACATGCCATGCATCATCAATTGTGAGCATGAGTGTACATAGGTTTATGCTGATTCTATCTCACACCAGCTTTGCCCACTCATATTGTATTGACAGCATCATAGACTGAAACTCGAATTCAGAGCCTGAGGATGGTTATAAAGTTTTCTGGGTATCTTGACAAAATATTGCTGAATGTGATAAAAGGCAGATTCAGAATTAAAAAACCGTAAAAATCAGGTGCTCCTCGAAAAACTAAAATCATGAGACTGTATTTTGAATGCTTGGCTTCATTAGGTTCACATAGGAGAAGCAGATTTGTAACAAATAATTTTTTTTATTTTGAATCACTCTTTTTGCACATTTAATACATTGCTATACGCATGGTTTCTATAAAATTCAGCCCAGTTTTGTTAATAACTAGTTCTCTAATTTTCTCCCTCTGGAATTTTAAAGAGCTACTGTAGCATTGCCCTTCCCAACCAGTGCATTATAGGTCAAACACATTTTACTCATAAGACGTGATTTCTACTTTCATAAAACAAGCAATGTAAAGATGGTTTTTATGAAGATTGGCATGAGAGAATGACAATAACAAGTATCAACATTCGAACTAGACGGGAATTTTACGAGTTGTGACTTGGAAAGCCGTGTCTTAATTTTAGGATTCATTGACGACATAATGAAGAATAAATCATAACTGAAACATGTACTTTAGACACTGGCAGTGCGAACTGGGTATATACTTATAAACATATAACTCATAGTACTGTTTTCTGTTATATAGGTTGTCAATTATAGATTGCTTAAAACAATCGCTATTACAAGAAATAATCTGCAGTGAAATCTTTTGGAATATTTACAATAGTTTCGTACTTTTCAGAGGCTGCTTGTGCAACATGTACTGCTTTATCAAAAAGAAGAAATTTACTCTAGATGAGTGCAGACGGCCACATTTGGATAAAAACGAAATCAATTTAGATTCAGCTGAAATTCTGAAACCGATTGCTAGATCATTTCCTGCAGTCCGCCTCCTGATCTGGTTGTTCATTTCTTACTCCTACTAATTTTCGTTTCGTTATAGCCTCACAGATGCTGGTCAACTACGGGTATCCATATAAATTTGTCTATAAGGAAGTCCAACCAGCTCTGTTCTTTAATGGTACAACAGAGGCGAGAGTCCACAGCCCTGTCCCCAGGACAGCATCAAGATCTTCTACAAGGCTATGATGCACTCTCAGTACTGAGTGGATAAAAAGGCCATGAAGAAGATCATCTTGGAAAACATCTCCCCTACGAAAGAAAACAAAAGCATCGATTTTGTTATTTATTACAGGAACCGCCGAATGATGGACCTGGTATTAAGGAATAACCCACCCCACCAGTGAGAGCCCCTATGCAACAGCCAAAAGTGATATGACAATTCGTATGTCCTACCTGCAGATGCCCCAGTGCCTATTTTGGCATTACCTCAACATGTCTGTTGTAGAGGATCTCCTGCTATGCACATGAAAGTTTTATCAGGAACCATACTTCGACAATACATAATGAAGCCATCTCCCATGCCGGAATTATCCAAAACACGAGGATAATCGGGAGCGCATCTGTTAGAGGCGCTCCTCATTCAATGGGAAAATTATTCTTTAAATACTACCAAATAGGTGCTTTTCCTCCCCACAAACCTACAAAGTAACATACCAGATCACGATAATACCAGGACAAGAAACAACACCAACTCAGCCATACCCAATCATACCCGCTGCCCAGCAGCCAATGAGAATTCGGCCCGCTGTGACATTATGCATCATCCAACAGCCAGTGAGCATTCGGCCCGCCAGACGTCATGTAACTTCATAATCTGCCCAGTGACGACACTGTCCAGCTCTGCCGGTATGCAAGGTTGTGGCAGCAAGAGCTTCAAGTATATGAAATGGCTGGAAGATACCTTCCAGCAGCCAGTAAGAGACGAGTATCGTGCCCCCAACCAATGAAATTAAATTTAGCTCGTGGGACACCCCTGTTACCCCCAAATTTAAAATGGGTAGAGCATGAATGCCACATAATACCAAGCTATCAGAGTCATTCCAACACACTACATGAGAAACTACATGCACAAAATGATACACCTAAGACAAACAGGTTTGTCCTGTTCTATATTCCTTCTCCTAATACCTTCCTTTAGCCATCCTATTTCCCCTTCCACAACCTAAACTTCCTTCCGGGGGACCCCTCTGGGGTTCAAATCGGTTGCAACCAAACCCTCGCTATCCTATCCCCTCCCATACCGATACCGATACCGAATCCAACATCAGTTTCGATTTAGCTGCTTTAGAGTTGACATCAGCCGGGGCTCCTGAGGTTTTTAAGAGTCGTTATCGAGATCAACGCACAAGTCAACAACCAAACATCCTCCAAAGATAGAATTTCAGTGACACCCCACTCTTATAGCTGAAACTGAATCTAATACTGAAGGATGGACTACTGTCCATAAGAAGAAGAAAGTACTCAGGAAAACTCCAAATCAAATGATGAAGCCCCCCTTCTAATCAAGTTTCCTGTAAGCAAGTTTTCTTGCCACCTCTTCCAAAATACCGAGTCTCTGCCAAAGAACTGTCTGTTTACGCAGCAGTAGCAAAGCTCGAAAAATAAAACCGACAAATAAGCATGTTAGTGAAACTCATTTTGGTTGGTAATATGATCATCACACCAAAAACCAGAGAAACAAGAATTTCTAGGAATCA
>NC_087213.1:48596569-48599069 GCF_015104395.2 Macrobrachium nipponense | reverse complement strand
AAAATTAAATCGCCTAAATTAAAGATTGAGCTTTCTGTTTACCATTTAAAAGGTAAGAGAACTGTAAGTTCTATAATATATATATAAACAGAAAGCTAAATTTTTAATTTAGGCGATTTAATTTTCAAATTGAGATCCATTCGTAAGCACATGTTAAATTAGAACACTCAATACAGCCACTCGGATGACGATACGCATTATCAAAAATTAATCTGGAATGACTTAAAAATATGTGAAAAAGTCGATGTAAATTTTTAGAGCATTCATTTTAACGGAAGAGAAATGTAAATCAACATAAAAAAATTGACCTAGTCTAGTTCAGCCTTCCAAAGTGCATACAAGCCAGTCTATCAGTTACATATTAATTGTGTAAATAAAAATAAACAAACAAGGTAATAAGAGGCAGCGTACAACTCAACTCCGCGATCGAAAGGGTTTCATAAAATGTCTGAACATCGCACCAAGAAATTTAGGTTGTCAAGCCAAGCACTGGGGCACTTCCGTCCATTTGCTCATAAGAGAATAAAATTAAGGACTTGGAGCGATCAGGCAACGAGACAGCGATCCCGAAAATAAACGTGATGAAGTAAATGTTTCTAAAGGTGGAATTTAAAACAAAGCCAGGCCCTACAGTTGCACAAGAAGTACCAATATGATTGAAAAAAGGAGGCGGGAATGGAAGTAAAATGAAAACCTAAGAAGTGGGTGGAGCTTGGGGCCAAAGGGAATATGCTAATACCGTTTAGTAATGCCTACAGTATACCACGTGTGGTCAATAACAGCACCTTCTGCTATGGGGTGTATTTCGTAGATACATTTTCATTAGAGATAAAGCAAGAAATAAAGCAAGAAATAACTTTCAGTGCTTAATAAAGACTTTCCTCCTTAATACATGCTACTGGAGGGAATGTTTGCTTCGGTATAAAAGAAAGGAATGGCAAGGAAAAAATGTCGCCTTGAAAAATTACTTTTTAATTTTAAAAACGAATGTTCTGAATTATATTTTAAAGGGGGAATATTTAGGTATTATCTTGAAATAATGGTAACCCGCTAAAAAAAAACGGATATTTTTACTCATTCTGTCAAATAGAAAACCGAACAGTCAGTAAATTTAACATGCTGGTTACATGACATAGCAAATGGAAGCAAATAATGGAAACTAGTCAACTATGTTGAATAATTTTACACTAGCAATTTTAATATACTTAACTCTTATGAAACATATTATTCTCACATAATACCTGCATGAATATAATTTTCTAATTTCGTCACCATCTACACATCCGGAATATTTACCACCATAATTTAGTTGCTCTTAAGGTCAAAACTTATATTGCCGTGTTCACTGGGTACAAATTTACATAATGACAGGGATGGAATTCTGTACTTGTCGAAAGTACCTTTATTTTTTTTTTTTTTTTCTTCAGAGGATCCTCGAGCTTTTTCTATGTGCTCTCTTATCTGAAATGAAAAAAATAAATATAAAAACCTAACCAAAAACAAAAATTCATCAAGGAAAACTGAATATATCAAGTCAAATGGATTTTATTCCAATATTCCAGTATGGATGTAACGGACAGTGCACGCGCACTTGTGAAAGAAAAAAAATGTAACGCATAATTACATACTACGTTCGCAAATCTCTAAAGCTCCAAGGGTGCAAACAAAACCCTCCATTACCATGACTTTATAAAATTTATGAGAGAGCTAACAGATGATGAAAAATAAAATGTCCATTAACAAGGTTACTAGAATGAACATCTCTAATATCATATTCCAACGGGTTTTTGAACCTGGCTTCCATGGAATTTTGCCTACATTGAAAAATACGTCGTCTGTTTCGCTTACTGCTTCCTAAGAATTATAGACCTGCAAACGTACTTGATTTTCAACGTTTCAGTGTTTCAAAGAACCTTCATTATGCAGCAACTTGGTCTGAGCCAAAACATTCCAGATTTTTTTGAGCATCTTAAATTATTCACGGCTCACTTCAGATGCCAAGAATCTACTTTTGTGAGTGGATGTATTTACACACACAAACGAGCGCTCGAGAAATAAGTTTCTGTAACACTTCAAATCTAAAGCTTTTTTATCATTAAATAAATAAATTCCAACACTTGCTCTTATTATTCCTAATATGCATATATTCACTTGGACCTAATCAAAAAGAATACTAAATCATAGAAAACAGTACATTGTTAGGACGAAAACAACATTACCTTGTTCAGCAAGGTTCCAAAGAATACAATTCTTATATATATGTAAAGAGACGCAGACCCTAAAGAAGTATAGCAAATTATAATAGCGATTAAGAAATAAAGGTAATCGTATCACTCTACATTCCATTTTCGTGATAATTTTAAGAGTTGAGTCTTTTAATCTCCAAACAGCTTAAAATGCATGCGGTAGAAATATGAACTAAACAGAAGTGTTTCGGTGTACGAAATATCCGAAGGTGCAAGAAAATGTTAACCATGATTTAATAACTTCCTTCCTCTGT
>NC_087213.1:48592959-48596069 GCF_015104395.2 Macrobrachium nipponense | reverse complement strand
GAACTAGACAGCAATCAGAAATTAAGTAAACTATCATAGAGTGTAGAGCAAGTCTGGCCTCATGCCAACAAGGACTGTTGCTCCCAGAAGAACCATAAACATAGAGCACAGGATGAAATATCTAATCGGTTCCATTAGGATCATATGGCCACACCACCAAGTTTTTAGTTCACATAAACGACATTTTACGAAGGGCATTTCTACCAAATGCTACTCGTTAAAAGTAGCGTTGTTTTGACGCCAGGTAAACAGAATTCAATGTTTCAAGACATTCTCGTCAGCAAAAAGGATAACATTCGACCCATTATCAAGCAATTTTTTTGTTAATTCACTGTGCCGAAATTAAGCAACCCCATGGCGTTTGGCCAATGGAAGATCACCACGCAGAATAATTGAATGTAAAATTGAATATAAGAGAGGTCAGAGAGACGAATCAGTAAGACTTTCTTCTCACAGATACAAAAGCGTCATGTTTTTAACTGACATAAATTAGTCGCACTCTAACTTAGACTTTTCAAATATACGTACTTATACATACTACCTACATATGCGTGTATACGTGTGTGTACGTGTTTGTGTGCAACAATAACAACTATATTTTGGGCGAATTTAACCTTATATATATGAGAAATCATTTGTCAACCAATGACAAATAATCACACACGAATCACATCAGATTCCGGCTGAGTTTTATATAGCTTTTCACTGATAATACCTACAACTTGAACAAGTTTCTCATGAATTCCTTCTCAAGATTTTTGTCATAAAGAAAGGAAAATTCGGCTTGACTACTATTTGAATATGCTTTTAATGTGTATCACGAGGCACTAATTCGTGAAATTTATGACAATTCAATAAAATTTTAAAGCATAACAAATGAACAGAAGACCACATGATAAGGGATATATTATTTATTTGAAAAAGTGAAAAGGAGAGTAAAATCAATCTCAGGTATTTCTCTCCACCGCCTAAACCAATGATCTTCAAAGTCATTGGAAGTTAGAGACCACCTACGGATCACTGGCATATTTGAACAATACGGACGGCTATAGCCAGAAGTTTACTTACAAAGTTTTACTTACATACTCGTTGCTCAAAATGTATATTACTTGAAATTATCACAGGCATAACCAAAAAATTACCTCATCAGTTTCACTCAAAACTACCTCTAACTGTCACTAATGCTTTAACTACCTATAACTCACATTAATAATAAGAAGACAGTAGGGACATCCAAACTTCATATAACACCGAGAGAGAAAAATGAAAGCATCTGCCTCTCGGAAATTCTCTGGTCCTTAACTCCTCTGAATGAAGTTTGCCTCCTGTGAATGTTACGAGAAAGAGGAGAAAAGGACAACGGCGAAATTCTCGAAATTAAAGTTGACATTTAATCTGGAAAAAAGACCAGCTTACGCGAGGCTGCTTGTGGTGAAAGGAATTGAACTTGGTAAAAAATGGAAAGAAAGGAAAAATGTGGAAAGGGGACGTGTGGGAAAGGAGGAAAAGGATAGGATGGGAAGGAACGAAACCGAGAGAGGGGGAGGGAGGAAGGAATTGAAGAGGATTCGCTCATTCCTGCAATCATTTTCTTCTTCTTTATTCGTTTTCCAACATTTTTGCTAATGCACCGACTGATGCTTATTTTCTCTCGCTGCTCTCTCTCTCTCGCTCTCTCTCTCTCTCTCTCTCCTCTCTCTCTCTCTCTTAAGCATTAAATTTCCCACCAAAACGAATGATTATCCGCAAGAAAAGACCGAACAGTGGCGTTCTGCTAATCTGAGTCACCTAAGTTGAAAGCATCTCAGGATCTTGACAAATGCTAATTTTCCTAATGGATACCTTAACTCTATTAATGATGAAGAAGCAGCTCCTTTATTATGCTAATTACATAACAAGGTACCCTTCACCATAGGACTCTTAGATCAGAGAGAGAGAGAGAGAGAGAGAGAGAGAGAGAGAGAGAGAGGGGGAGAGAGAGAGAGAGAGGGAGAGAGAGAGAACTAATAAAAAATGAAAACAATTCTGTGAACAATGAATTGCATTTTGCTGAAATTTAAAGATATTTATATCCTGTTTCTGGGACATTCAATGGCACGTTGGCCAGTCCAACTGATGAATGTCATCTATAAAAGAAATTACAACAATAATGATATGAAATCTTTAACTAAGTAATTTAATAGTTTCTTTTTACAGGGATAATTCTGCATGCAATATCGAATAGCTTTCTTTTATGTTTCAAGCTGAGAAAGCACATATCTAGTATTTCAAATACCCCTTCAGACGAACTCCTAAACTTACACACGTACACAAACTCACAAGCACACACACAAAAAAGCTTCGTATAAGAAAACATCTATTAAAAGCAAGAATGTGGCAGTGGCAGTTGTGAAGTTTTTTTCTTTCTTTTTTTTTTGAGTCACCGGCCCCTATTGGGAAAAGCAGCCTAGTGTTGAGTAAATAGATAAATAAATTAATAAAAAAATAAATCCGAATATATACCATAAGGAGAAATGAAACAATGGGCATAAATCCTGATCGGTTTCACCATTAACACTCTTAGGATATATATATATAGATATATATTATATATATATATATATAATATATATATATATATATATTATATATATATACTATATATATATATACATACATACATATGTGTGAGTGTGTGTGTTAGAGTGACAGTACAAAAGATCATTCAGAATAATACACCTGACAAGTGAAAGAAAAACGTAAGGAGCAGTAAATTCATTACCGCGAAAGGTTAGCATAGATCTTGTTCATTTATAGCAGTGGTTCACACCTTTGTTCCTGCCTATTATTAACTACCATCCGTACAAATCTATACTTAATCTGAATGAAAATGACACTGTTTCATTTGTAATCGTATTTGGGGAGGTTTTCCGTAAGTTCTAAACTTCTTTTAAAACGATTTTCCAGTTGGACAAATATAAAGGTTGTCACCTGAATTTCATAGGCTGTAATATAAGTATATTTTAGTATTGTTGCTATTTGTTGGGAATTTATTTTAAAGTGCTTGCTTTCTTGTATTATTGCTCTGGAAGATTTTGAGAGGACGGACAGGCAGATGAATAAACAAATAT
>NC_087213.1:48572959-48580459 GCF_015104395.2 Macrobrachium nipponense | reverse complement strand
CTCTCTCTCTCTGAAAGTGCCTCCCTATATGGATTTATAAATACTTTTCAGTGATGGTAAGCTTTTGCTGTATTTATTAACAGAAAATGGGAATGCATTCTTGTGCAATTAGCATATAAAACATTACATCAGTTCCCTTAATCTTTCAGACAAAGGCAAACGACAGTATAAAGCACTCAGTTACAGTTGCCCTAGTGCGAGGCTGGCTTAATCAAAAACAAATGAATGAGTCACTCGGTAATGGATATTATGCGGCCAATTGGTATCCTGGCAGTCGAGCTAAACAACATTCCATTTAAAGGATATTAAAAAATTTTTCGCTTTCGTTTTTTTTTTTTTTTTTTTTTTTTTTTGAGAAACCGTGGTATTGGTCTTTTACTTGTGACTTTATCTACAAAATCTTTTTTCGGTGTGAAAAAAATACTTATTACATTTTTTTTATTTGTCATGAACAAAACATGGCAAAAAGTTGAATATCAACCTATAAATGTTGGCTAGGGCTATTGATCCTTTGCCTTATCTGCGAAATGGGGGTCTCATAAAACTCATTAATATTTGCGTTATCAGATTAAGATTGGCAATCCTCCTAGAATTTTCCCTTTTGGCCATAATTCTGAGCCCTACGCTTGAGGACTGAATTATTCACTCCTTCAGAAAAAACAATTTATACTCTTCAAAGTAAGGTAGAACATAAAATGTATTTTCATATAGAATTAATATCAGCAATAGTTACTTGATAAAACTAATGGTGAGGAAGACGTAGAATTGAAACATAGCATTAAAAACTTTTGTATAGTAGAAAAAACTAAGTAATAAGGCTTCAGTAAATGCTTTTGAATATAATTAAAAAGCAACATTAAAAGGTATGTCATTAGAGTCATTCTAACATAAAGAAAAACAATAGTTAACTCTGTCCGGTTTATTCGACAAAAGTGGTTTATCTCGCCAGTTTTAGCTCCGTTCACACATGTCGTTACCAATCACCAATCATTCTACGCCTATGGGACCCACTAAACCATTTATTTGTAAAAAAAACAATATTCCCAATTCCCTTATCTGATATATCTGCTTTTCCCTCATATCTATAAAAAATATTCTATTTGACTTTTTTATGATATTAAAATGAAAATTGGTATATGCAAGATTTAGAAGTTATCTTGCATCCAAACCAGTCTACTCAACATTCTGCATTGCTAGTGTGGCAACCGAACCTCATACGTCAGTGCATTTCACCTCCTTCCGTTGGAAGCCAAGTGCATTTACTTTAAGAAGGAAAGTTATAAATCATATATTTTTGAGAATTATCTCTTACCTGCTAACTTGAAATAACATTCATTCTTTTAGCAGAAAGATCAATGAACAGACGATTACTGGTCAACACCAAATTTATTGTCTATGTATTTTTAAGTGGATTTAAGACAATTTTGATGTGCCGAATCCAAAAATCACATTGGTTTTGTTCAATAAGGTCATACTTTTGCGCTATGGCCGCTTTTTTGTTTGCTTTTTTCTTTACATCTACGGGTATTTTTGCTTTATACGAAGCATTTTTTATTATTTCTTGCAATAAATGAACTCTGAAGAGTTTGCATGCGCCAGTTGATGACTAATTGGTAGTTTTATTTTACAGGTGAATGAAATGTCTTCGAACAGAGGATCTTACACAAATAACCCTTACATATTCTGCTACATCTGTGGCGAATACACCATTGTTCCTAATAGCGATCCAGTTCAAGTTTCATAAAGCGCGCATACCATATTTTGGTATTAAACTTGGTGACCAGGATAAAGCTTGGGCACCAAACATAGTATGCAAGGCATGCACCGAGTATCTGCGTCAGTGGACCAAAGGCAAGAATAATTTACTTGAGTTTGGAATTCCCATGGGTTAGAAGTAGCTGACAAACCATGGCACTAACTGCTACTTCTGCGCTATTGATGTGACTAGGATCAACAGAAAGAACCGGAGCAACGTTGTCCTGTAGCTCACTGTGATGAAATTTCAGTACCTGTATTTGAACTTCCTGACAGTAGTAACGAAGATTCCTCCAGTGTTCAAGAAGATGAAGAAGTGGTTCTTGATGATGGTGCTCCTCATGCTTTTTCTCAAAGGAGTTAAATGATCTCAGATTGTCAAAGTACCCTGCCGAACTGTTAGAATCCAGATTGAAGGAAAAAAACCTCCTCTCTGACAGTGCTGGCATCACCTTCTACCAGAACAGGCTTTAAGAGTATCTGTTTTTTCTCTGAAGAGAAGGATTTGGTGTAATGTACAAATATTGCGCAGCTTCTGCACAAGCTTGGAGTGCCATGGTACAACCCAAAGATTGGAGAATGTTCATTGACAGAAGCAAGGGGTCACTGAAATGTGTTCTGTTCTGCTGCACAACAGCAACCAGTTTGCATATATACCCCTAACTCACTCGACTACACTGAAGTAGAAGTATGAAGCGGTGAAAATTAATATATGCTGGAGAAAATATTTTATGGTCAGTATGAGTGGTTAATTTGTGTTGACCTTAGGATGGTAAATTTTTTGGGGGATAACAGTCTGTGTTCACCAAGTACTCATGCTTTCTGTGCATGTGGGATAATAGGAACACTGTTCAGCATTACACGAAGAAGGACTGGCCTGTGCAGGAGGAACTGGTCTCTTACAGAGCAAGGAACGTCATCAACAACCCTCGGTAAACAGACAGGATAATCTTCCGACCACTGCACATCAAACTCAGCTTGATCAAGCAGTCCACCAGGCTTTTCCAGGATTGACCATGAAGAAGTTGAATGTTGTCATCTTTGGTGGTCCTCCGATCTGTCAGCTCATCAGAGATTATGAGTTTGAAAACTCAATGAACAAAGTGGAACTGGAAGCATAGAAGGCTTTTGTTCTGGTCGTGAAGAACTTTTTTGCAAACAACAAGGCGAGGAACTATGCAGAACTTATCACTAATATTCTGACTGCTTTCAGAAACCTCAGATGCAACATGAGCATCAAAATGCATTACTTCTCCCCTAACATATGGATCAGGGAGATGGAGACCGGGTATCAGGGATGCTGGCATGCAGTCATGATTGCTGATTACCGATGGACTCTGAAGGGAGACAATCCCTGCTACTGAGCAGTCTAGGGATTCAAATAAATGGAAGTTACATAAAAATTAACTCTGACCAAATATGTTTTATTTGCGTGAAATGATATCCTTTTAATAGAAAACACGGTTGGTATAACTATTCACATCTAAAAATTACATCTCAAAATAATGAAATGCTTGACAATGATTTAGACAAACTACTTAAAAAACTCCTTAAAACAAGGAATTTTCTTTGAGTTTTATTTGATAAGTATTTTAATTGATTTCATTTTCCATATTACAGAAAATTCTCAAACTAATTAAATTAGCATCTGAACTATAAAAAAAAGAAATAGTACCCAAATGATATAATTTGTAGCATATTTCAATATTAAGTGTTCTGATTGTACAGCCATGGCCAAATTTGGCAATGTAATTCTTTTTACATCTTCCAAAATCTCATACTGTAATGGTTTCCAAGTGGTAGTATCAGACAGGCCCGCCCACCCATGGATATCAGTGAATGCATTTTAGTTACAGTAATATTTTTATATTTATTTATATTTCTTTCAGAGTTGAGGGATAAAACTAATCAAATAGGGCTATTTAAAATTTTATGTTTGCAATTAAAGCCAATGTCATAGATTATGAATGCCATTTATGATTTTCCTTATCATTTTCACATTTGAACCTAGATTTGATAGACTTTTTTTTTTGTAGAATGCATCTGTGATGAGAGAACAAAAGTTTTGAAAATGATTCGTCATTGTTTTTCCAAAATTTGGTTATAAGCCCTATTTTCTTACAGTTTTGATATCTATGACAGATTACATTCTTATGACATATATTATGGCCTTATTTTATTAAATAAATGTTTTCACATTCAATTAAGAAATTATGAAGTATGTTAGTTACCAGTTATTCAATTTTGAATGAAATTCTACATGTCATGCAGCATCAATTTTGAGCATGAGTGTACATAGGTTTATGCTGATTCTATTTCACACCAGCTTTGCCCACTCATATTGTATTGACGGCATCATAGACTGAAACTCGAATTCAGAGCCTGAGGATAGTTATAAAGTTTTCTGGGTATTTAGACAAAATATTGCTGAATGTGATAAAAAGCAGACTCAGAATAAAAAAAACGTTAAAAATCAGGTGCTCCTCGAAAAACTAAAATCATGAGACTGTATTTTGAATGCTTGGCTTCCTTAGGCTCACATAGGAGAAGCACATTTGTAAAAAATAATTTTTTAAATTTTGAATCACTCTTTTTGCACATTTAATACATTGCCATACACATGGTTTCTGTAAAATTCAGCCCAGTTTTGTTAATAACGAGTTCTCTAATGTTCTCCGTCTGGAATTTTAAAGAGATACTGTAGCATTGCCCTTCCCAACCAGTGCATTATAGGTCTAACCCATTTTATTCATAAGACGCGATTTTTACTTTCATAAAACAATCAATGTAAAAATGGTTTTTATGAAGATTGGCATGAGAGAATGACAATAACAAGTATCAACATTCGAACTAGACGGGAATTTTACGAGTTGTGACATATGAAGAATAAATCATAACTGAAACATGTACTTTAGACTGGCAGTGCGAACTGGGTATATACTTATAAACATATAACTCATAGTACTGTTTTCTTTTATATAGGTAGTCAGTTATAGAGTGCTTAAAACAATCGCTATTACAAGAAATAATCTGCAGTGAAATCTTTTGGAATATTTACAATTGTTTCGTACTTTTCAGAGGCTGCTTGTGTAATATGTACTGCTTTATCAAAAAGAAGAAATTTACTTTATATGAGTGCAGACGGCCACATTTGGATAAAAACGAAATCAATTTAGATTCAGCTGAAATTCTGAAACCAACTGCTAGATCATTTCCTGCAGTCCGCCTCCTGATCTGGTTGTTCATTTCTTACTCCTACTAATTTTCGTTTTGTTATAGCCTCACGGATGCTGGTCAACTACGGGTATCCATATAAATTTGTCTATAAGGAAGTCCATCCAGCTCTGGACTTTAATGGTACAACAGAGGCGAGATCTTCTACAAGGCTATGATGCATTCCCAGTACTGAGTGGATAAAAAGGCCATGAAGAAGATCATCTTGGAAAACATCTCCCCTACGAAAGAAAACAAAAGCATCGATTTTGTTATTTATTACAGAAACCACCGAACGATGGACCTGGTAATAGAATAACCCACCCCACCAGTGCGAGCCCCTATGAAACGGGCAAAAGTGATATGCCAATTCGTATGTCCTACCTGCAGATGCCCCAGTGCCTATTTTGGCATTACCTCAACATATCTGTCGTAGAGGATCTCCTGCTATGCACATGAAAGCTTTATCAGGAACCATACTTCGACAATACATAATGAAGCCATCTCCCATGCCGGAATTATCCAAAACACGAGGATAATCGGGAGAGCATCTGTTAGAGGCGCTCCTCATTCAATGGAAAAATTATTCTTTAAATACTACCTAAGAGGTGCTTTTCCTCCCCACAAACCTACAGAGTAACATACCAGATCGCGACAATACCAGGACGAGAAACAACACCAACTCAGCCATACCCAATCATACCCGCTGCCCAGCAGCCAATGAGAATTCGGCTCGCTGTGACATTATGCATCATCCAACAGCCAGTGAGTATTCGACCCGCCAGACGTCATGTAACTTCATAATCTTCCCAGTGACGACACTGTCCGGCTATGCCGGTATGCAAGGTTGTGGCAGCAAGAGCTTCAAGTATATGAAATGGCTGGAAGATACCTTCCAGCAGCCAATAAGAGACGAGTATCGTGCCCCCATCCAATGAAATGAAATTTAGCTCGTGGGGCACCCGTGTTACCCCCAAAATTTAAAAAGGGTAGAGCATGAATCCAACATCAGTTTCGATTTAGTTGCTTTAGAGTTGACATCAGCCGGGGCTCCTGAGGTTTTTGAGAGTCGTTATCGACTCAACGGCCTAGTCAACAACCAACCATCCTCCAATGATAGAATTTCAGTGACACCCCACTCTTATAGCTGAAACTGAATCTAATACTGAAAGATGGACTACTGTCCATAAGAAGAAGAAAGTACTCAGGAAAACTTCAAATCAAATGATGAAGCCGCCGTTCTAATCAAGTTTCCTGTAAGCAGGTTTTCTTGCCACCTCTTCCAAAATACCGAGTCTCTGCCAAAGAAGAACTGTCTGTTTATGCAGCAGTAGCAAAGCTCGAAAAATAAAACCGACAAATAAGCATGTTAGTGAAACTCATTTTGGTTGGTGATATGATCATCACACCAAAAACCAGAGAAACAAGAATTTCTAGGAATCAACACTACTTTCCAACCGCTTGATCCGTCAGAGAAAGTTAGAAAAGCAGTTATATGTAAATACCCGACTACCCTGCCTTTATATCCCATTCTACAGCTGCAGAATGTTATAAACGCACAGAGATGTATTGGGAAGAAGCTGACTCCCACAACAAAAATCATTGCTACCTTTCAAGGAGATATTCCCAACCAAGGTTTCCTTTGAATATGGAAGCCTTCACACCCGATCCACTACGATGCTACAAGTGCCATAGATACAGCAGCTGCTGTGCAGCTATAGAGAGGTGTTGTATATGCAGCAAACCACACCCCACAAAACAGTTGCCTGATTCTTTTAAGAGAGGAGAACTAGTAGAAAGCAAATGCCCAAACTGTTCTCTGCAACATCCCGTTTGGAGCAAGTGGTGCAAATTTAGACTTGAGAAAGTGGCAAAGATGAAAGGAACTCGTCCACCTCCCCCACCTCCAAGACCATCAAGACCCATTCCAGAACCCGGGCAAGAACCTGAGTTGACCAAGACAGAATTGCAGCGAGCATTTCCAGCAGCACGGCGCAAGAATTTATCACCCAGAACACAAAAGCAGCACAAGAAAGTAAAAAAACAAGCCAGTGCCAAGTGAAACTGCCTGCCCCGTCCATTCCTTCTAATCCAAATCTTCCTTCACCTTCCAAAGCCGACCATTTCCCTTCCCAGACCCATTCCCCACACCTTTCTCCTTCTTCCTCCAATATTGCAGCCAGTGCCAACTAAGAAGGTCCGGAATCAATCAGAGAAAGCTGCCTTACACTCTCATTTGAAGGGATCATCATTCTCTTTACAACTAACAGCAAAACAAATTGACAGAAAAAACGGCTAAGCTACATTCAACATCACCCCAACGAAACCTTCAAACCCAAGCACCTGCTGTTCAAATCAAATAGGGGCTACCTCACCTAAAAATCCAAACCTTCTGTTGTCCTCTTCTCCTGAGAATTTCACGAGCGGTACAGAGAGGAACGATTGTCTAGCGCCGCTGGGAACTGAGCCACTCTCAAGTGAGAAAAATCTAAATGGCATACAACCATCCCATGTATAAGCAAAATATCATCC
>NC_087213.1:48552959-48567959 GCF_015104395.2 Macrobrachium nipponense | reverse complement strand
GGAGCTTATGTTTATATATATATATATATATATATATATATATATATATATATATATATATATATATATATATATATATATATATATATATTATAGAACTTACAGTTCTCTTACCTTTTAAATGGTAACAGAAAGCTAAATCTTTAATTTAGGCGATTTAATTTTCAAATTAAGATCCATTCGTAAGCGCATGTGAAATTAGAACACTCAATACAGCCACTCGGATGACGATAAGCATCATCAAAAATTAATCTGGAATGACTTAAAAATATATGAAAAAGTCGATGTAAATTTTTATAGCATTCATTTTAACAAAAGAGAAATGTAAATCAACATAAAAAAAATGATCTAATCTAGTTCAGCCTTCCAAAGTGCATACAAGCCAGTCTATCAGTTACATATTAATTGTGTAAATAAAAATAAACAAACAAGGTAAGAAGAGGCAGCGTACACACTCAACTCCGCGATCGCAAGGGTTTCATAAAATGTCTGAACATCGCACCAAGAAATTTAGGTTGTCAAGCCAAGCACTGGGGCACTTCCGCCCATTTGTTCATAAGAGAATAAAATTAAGGACTTGGAGCGATCAGGCAACGAGACAGCGATCCCGAAAATAAACGTGATGAAGTAAATGTTTCTAAAGGTGGAATTAAAAAAAAAAAAAAAAAAAAGGCCTACAGTTGCACAAGAAGTACCAGTATGATTGAAAAAAGGAGGCGGGAATGGAAGTAAAATGAAAAGCTAAGAAGTGGGTGGAGCTTGGGGCCAAAGGGAATATGCTAATACCGTTTAGTAATGCCTACAGTATACCACGTGAGGTCAATAACAGCACCTTCTGCTATGGGGTGTATTTCGTAGATACATTTTCATTAGAGATAAAGACAGACGTCTTGTTAATAAAGCGAGAAATAACTTTCAGTGCTTAATAAAGACTTTCCTCCTTAATAAATGCTACTGGAGGGCATGTTTGCTTCGGTATAAAAGAAATGAATGGCAGGGAAAAAATGTCGCCTTGAAAATATCTTATTATAAACGAATGTTCTGAAATATATAGGGCATTATCTTGAAACAATGGAACCCGCTAAAAAAAAAAAAAAAAAAAAACTAAAAAAAAAAAAAACGGATAATTTTACTCATTCTGTCAAATAGAAATCCGAACAGTCAGTGAATTTAACATGCTGGTTACATGACATAGCAAATGGAAGCAAATAATGGAAACTAGTCAACTATGTTGAATAATTTTACACTAGCAATTTTTATATACTTAACTCTTATGAAACATATGTTATTCTCACATAATACCAGTATGAATATAATATTCTAATTTCGTCACCATCTGCACATCCGGAATATTTACCACCATAATTTAGTTGCTCTTAAGGTCAAAACTTAAATTGCCGTGTTCACTGGGTACAAATTAACATAATGACAGGGATGGAATTCTGTACTTGTCGAAAGTACCTTCATTTTTTATTTATTTATTTATTTATTTATTTTTTTTTTGTCTTCAGAGGATCCTCGAGCTTTTTCTATGAGCTCTCTTATCTGAAATGAAAAAATAAATATAAAAACCTAACCAAAAACAATAATTCATCTAGGAAAACTGAATACATCAAGTCAAATGGATTTTATTCCAGTATTCCAGTATGGATGTAAAGGACAGTGCACGCGCACTTGTGAAAGAAAAAAAAATGTAACGCATAATTACATACTACGTTCGCAAATCTCTAAAGCTCCCTGGGTGCAAACAAAACCCTCCATTACCATGACTTTATAAAATTTATGAGAGAGCTAACAGATGATGAAAAAGAAAATGTCCATTAACAAGGTTACTAGAATGAACATCTCTAATATCATATTCCAACGGGTTTTTGAACCTGGCTTCCATGGAATTTTGCCTACGTTGAAAAATACGTCGTCTGTTTCACTTACTGCTTCCTAAGAATTATAGACCTGCAAACGTACTTGATTTTCAGCGTTTCAGTGTTTCAAAGAACCTTCATTATGCAGCGACTTGGTCTGAGCCAAAACATTCCAGATTTTTTTGAGCATCTTAAATTGTTCACGGCTCACTTCAGATACCAAGAATCTACTTTTGTGAGTGGATGTATTTACACACACACAAATGAGCACTCGAGAAATAAGTTTCTGTAACACTTCAAATCTAAAGCTTTTTCATCATTTCATAAATAAATTCCAACACTTGCTCTTATTATTCCTAATATGCATACATTCACTTGGACCAAGTCAAAAAGAATACTAAATCATAGAAAACAGTACATTGTTAGGACGAAAACAACATTACCTGGTTCAGCAAGGTTCCAAAGAATACAATTCTTATATATATGTAAAGAGACGCAGACCCTAAAGAAGTATAGTAAATTATAATAGCGATTAAACAATAAAGGTAATCGTATCACTCTCCATTCCATTTTCGTGATAATTTTAAGAGTTGAGTCTTTTAATCGCCAAACAGCTTAAAATGCATGCGGTAGAAATATGAACTAAACAACAAAAGTGTTTCGGTGTATGACATATCCGAAGGTGCAAGAAAATGATTTAATAACTTCCTTTCTCTACTACTATTATTCTTATATATAAATATATATATATATATATATATATATATATACTATATATATATCATATATATATATATATATATATATATATATATATATATATATATATATATATATATATATAGATATATATATATATATATGTATATATATATATATATATATATATATATATATATAAACACTAGCTGAAAGCATGTGGTAGAAATATGAACTAATACAACAAAATTGTATCTCTTTTAAACACCGTAAAGCCTTTTTAAATAAGGAACTACTTGATTTACCTACTATTAGTACAGTTCCTCGTAAGAAATTGTATGCGAGTATTCCTTATTTAAAAGAGGACAAATTTAGAAGAGATATTAAGTCAATTATTGAGAAACATTTTAGCATTCTGCAAGTAATTTTAATTCCAAAAAATCCACTTACAATTGATTCTTTTTTTTTATATTAACGACAAGCTCTGTCCAACTTTGCAAAAAATTGTCGTTTATAGATATCGTTGCCCCAAATGTGGAATCGACCAAAATATTGCTGAAGGTCAGAGCTGACTTACATCGAGGTGTGAGTCATCGTACTGGCTGTAAATTGTCCAACCCTGAATTCTCTAACATCAGAAATCATACAGAAATCTGCCATGCTGATATCAAATACACGGAATTTTCTATTTGGGCCAAACAAGCCACTTACACGAACTGTCCATTCTTGAGTCATTATTCATTAAGCAGTTGGCGCCAGGATTGAACTCACACACCACCTCTGTACCCTTGTATTAGGCGTGAGCATGTTTTCTTCGTGGCTCTGCCTTCCCTCCTTGTCTTTCAGCTGTCATCCCTTGACAGAGCAGGTGCTTTTTTTGGGTAGTTTACAGATTCCCGGGCCAGTTTCCCGGGCCGCGCGACACCCAAATCCACCCGCCACGGTAAGTAGTCCCTACGACCTAGGGTGGCATTTCACCTATCACGACCTACACCCAGCGAATATTCGAAACATGGCACGAACATTCAAAAAAGGCAACATGTCTCCTATAACACCTCACCCAGCCCCCATTGCTTTTGCTTCTGCAATTCCCGTTACGATATCGCACTTTATTAACATGGGTGACGATGTAGGCGTATTCCGTAATTATTTACCTACAGTTTTGGGACCCAATTTCCAATTTCCCAGGCCGCACGGCGACAACATTAAAACAAATCAGCATGGCGACTCCTTCCCGCTGTGAATATTCAAAACAGTCTGCTATAAAAACCTCACCCAGTCCCTATTGCCTTTGCTTCGGCAAATCCGTTACGATATCGCACTTTATTCACACGGGTGACGATGTAGGCGTATTCCGTAATTATTTACCTACAGTTTTGGGAGTCAATTTCCAATTTCCCGGGCCGCACAACACCCAACTCCATCCGCCGCGCTAAGTAGTCCCTTCAACCTGGCATGCCCTTTTCACCTGGCTCGACCCCTTGAGTTTTCAAAGCAGTCAACATGGCGTCTCCGGTCACATCACACACGTCCCTCGCTGCTTTTTTGGCTGCAAGTCCTGTTACTTTCGGTGTTCTTTATACATTTTGTCAAGACGTTGATGTGCTACGTACATATCATTTATAAAACGTACTTTTGGGAGATTTTAGTGGAACTTGCGACCAGTGTAGAGTGGGAACTGTCAGCCTCGTTAAAGAGGAAGACAGTTTCGTGTGGCGGTGCAGCTTACGCACGTGCTGTAAAAGAATCGCGATCCAGAACGGCTCTTTCTTCTCCCGCTCACACCTTGATTTCGGCACAATCCTCCAATTAATTTATGGCTGGATCCATGAGCTACCAGGCCCTTATGCAAATGACTCTTCAGATCGGTTCGCCTAACACCATGGTGAACTGGTATAATTTCTGCCGGGAAGTCTGTATCGACATTTAGGTTCAGGACAATTGCAAAATCGGTGGACCCGGCCACACTGTTGAACTTGACGAGTCAAAGTTTGGCAAACGTAAATTCAACAAAGGTCGGCGTGTTGATGGTTGTTGGGTTTTAGGTGGAATAGACCGCGAAACAAAGTACACGTTTTTCCAAATCGTTCAGGACCGATTCTGCCGAAACCATGCTTCCCATCATCATTGAAAATATTCACCCAGATTCCATCATTATTTCAGACTATTGGAAATCATACACAACACTAAGTAAGCACTTTAAAGAACGCTTAAATATCAATCACTCTTTACACTTCGTCGATCCAACTGACAAAAACATACACACCAACACTATCGAATCTACATGGCGGGTTTTAAAAAGAAACGTTTTGCTGCGGAGTGGTACGGTGAAATCTTTGTACCCTTCATATTTTTCTATGTAAGGCATTAAAAAATTATACTTTAATAACAGTAGTTGCCCGTTCAAAACATTCCTCGATCTCATTAAACGCACTTACCCATTAAAGAAAGCAGAGTCAACACCAAGGAAAATCCGTCCTTTGTCCCACAGTACTCCTCAACCTCAACAAACCCGTGACCACGGTGTTCAAACTGAAATGTTGATGCTAGACGTCCCGCCCCCAGTCAAAAGGCCCAGAATCGCCCTACCAGAATTCTCCGACTCTGACATGGAAGATTTTCAAGTCTAAGGTAAGTGCAATAATGTATTTAGGGTAGTTTACAGGTAGTTTACATCCTAAGTGCGGTTAGGTTGGTTTCTTTGGTTAGGTCACAACCTTCGTTATCACTGGGACAGATGGTGGATTGTCCGTGGTTAGACTGGCCAGCCACGCGCTTAGGTTCACTGTAACCCCTGTGGCTAGTGCGAGCAGCACAACATTACCTCTTGCCAGAACATGTCGTGCTTGCCAAGAATCTTTAAATATGCGGATAAGGCGCAAAGCGCTGTTCCGCCACGGCTTTACTGACAGCACACATAAATCGACCATCTGCGGATATGTAGTCACTCCCAGATGGTGGATTGTCTGCGGTTAGACTGGCCAGCCACGCGGTTAGGTTGGTCGGCCCACTGTAACCACTATGGCTAGCGCACACAGCGCAACATTACCTCTTGCCGGAATATGTCGTGCTTGCCAAGAATCTTTAAATATGCGGATAAGGCGCGAAGCGGCATTAAACCACGGCCTTAGTGACAGCACACATAAATTGATCGTCAGCGGATATGTAGTCACTTCGGTACAGTACCTGGGTCCATTTCCTGTTTGTAGAGTAAAAAAGGTAAGAAGTTCTAAATTTGGGTAAGCAGTAGGCTAGCATAGCCCGCATCTCGTTTGCAGAGTATGGGGTCAACATATTTAAAATAGGTAATAAGTCCCAACTTTGGGTAAGTAGTAGGCTAGCGTTGCCCACATCGCGGTTGCAGAGTAAGGGGTCAACCTACTGCTAAATTTTATGTTATTTTCCTCCCACACACACCGTTTCTGCTTCCCCCACCCAAAAACACCTGGTTCCCAACACGCTCCCCCATTACCATTTATATAAAGTTTTCGGTGGTCATCACCACTCGTATCTGACTCACCCCACCCAAAAACCACGGATTCCCAATGGGGTCCCCCCTTACCATTTCGCTTTAACTTTCGGAACTACTTTCTTTGTTATTGTTTTGGTATCGCCGCCATATTGGTTTTGGTGTTCTTCCGCCGATTTCGGTCGGCGGACGGGTGGGTCCACGAATCTGTAGGTGCTCCCTTTTTTTAATACTGTTTTTGTTACTATTTTTTTTTCTCTTTTTTTTTATTTTAACTAGTCTGGGAACTTTTTAATTACGAATTGTTTTCATATATTTTAATTATGTGACATGTAATTTAATTTGTCCAATTTATTTCAGCCCTGAAGATGTAACAAACTATTAGTTACGAAACGCGTTGGCAAATAAATGAATGTTTCTTGTCAACTAGTTGTCTCCTTGCCACCCATTCTTCATGTATGCATATATATATATATATATATATATATATATATATATATATATATATATATATATATATATAATATATATATGTGTGTGTGTGTGTGTGTGTGTGTGTGTGTGTGTGTGTGTGTGTGTGTGATGTGTATGAGAGCCAGAAATAAATTTCTGACTCTCATCAGAACTGATCCCCAAACTTTCAAGTGAGAGTCCTGGGCATTAACTGGTCCGCCCAACATATCAGCGAATTTTACCCAACTTCCAAACCCAGCAGCAAATGAATGCTAACATTTCAATAGACCTACATCTTCCCTATGAGATGTGATGGAAATGAATAAGTGGGAATGTGTTTCACAGAAACTAATTTCTGACTCATATTGGGACTGAACTGCAGTCTCTCAGTGAGAGACCCGGGTGTTAGCAATTACTTCACGCAGGTGATAAAAAATAAGTGGAAACTCAAGTAATACGTACGTGAGGTTCTTCCAGGTCAGGCCCCTAGTGCCCAGTATAACAGAAAATTTTACCCAACTTTCATATCCAGCAGCGAATGAAATGTTAGCAATTCATTTGCTATTGGGACAGGAAGTTAGGTTAAATTCACTGATATGATGGATGCTAGGAGGCTGACCGAGGAAAACCTCATGTACATAGTACTTGGTTCCAACTTTTATGACCTATGTAGAGGAATTTCTAGGCAAGCACTGAGGAGTTTCCATTGTTCAGTAAAGAGAGAGAGTTGGGGTGGTTGGACAGTAAGATACAGAGATTTATTTAGAAAATAAAGAGAAATAAGGAACTAGGAGTTGCACTTATAGTAAAAATTAAAGCTGATGGAAAGCAAGGCTGAAGTAAGGAACCCGGAAGGAGGTAAAGTAAAAAGGTAAGGTACGGTCGCTGGAACGGTGCAAACGTCATATAGTACGACGTAACTGGAAAATTAGTTTTCTTTCTATATCTAAAAATTACGGCAACAGCCGCCGAAAATGTTTACACCTCTTAGATCTAACAGATCAGGAGGTCACGTGCGAAACTAGCAAATACATTATATATATATATATATATATATATATATATATATATAGATATATATATATATATATATATATATATAGTATTATATATATATATATATATATATATACATATATATATTATATATATATATATATATATATTATATATATATATGTATATATCCATATATATACATATATATATATATATATATATATATATATATATATATATATATATATATATATATATAGATATATATATATATGTATATATATATTATATATATATATATATATATATATATATATATATATATATATATATGTGTGTGTGTGTGTGTGTGTGTGTGTCGTGTGTGAGTGTATGTGTGTGTGTGCAATGAATAAAATTAAATTTTCTCTTAAAGTTGCATGTAGAAACGTTTATTGAAGCAACATTAAGTCGAAACGGATGTACAAGTGGCACCAACAGCGTTAATAGAATTAGTGGTACCAGTTTTTTCACCATCTTAGCAAAGAAGGCTCAGACAGACAGGCAGACAGACAGACAGACAGACGGGGGAGGTGGGGTATTACTGTTCATTAAACATGTAGTATATGAGGTATAAGGGTTTTCTGTTACCACTTTTGCTCAGGGGATTAGCTATCCCTAAAATTACTTTTAAACCCTTAACATTCAACACCTCCTTGTGCACCGAAAATTCATTCCATCACTGGTATATCCAAAGTTTTAGACAAGAGAACAAAATGAATACAAAACAATAACAGTTTCAACAACATCAGCCAAATGACAAATACATTTCCACAATAGAGGTTTTTCTATCAATGAATTGAAAGATGCCTTAGCAAATCGAGACAATTTACATTACTCTAACCGTCTAAAGCCAACCTCTCCCAAAATTTCTCACACACGAGTACACACACACACACACACCCAAGACATTAAGCTCTGAAATCGAATGAACGGTCCGAACCTAGTCTGTACTGAACTGAGGTTTTGACCACAAACAGTAAGCCACGTTTTCAGTTTGGACTAAATGGTCACAGCTGATCAGTTTGAAAATTAAAGATTATTTCTTCTCTGCACATCAAATGAATTTAGCTGCTGTAAAAGTCTGCAAATTCACAATCAGGTAAAACAAACCAAGCGTGTATTCCTAAAATATTGCTGTGAAGCCAAAAGTGAACCTTGTAACACCTTGTAAAAACAGCCATAGCTTCTACACAACACAGGACATTGCTTTATGCTATATTACACATAAAAGTTTTACCTTAGCGTCATTATGCTGTAATTTACAGAAAGGCAACTTCGAAAGGTAAATCTATTTTAGCCACATCTTCAAATCAGTAGATTACTGGAATAGCAGTTATACCGTCGTAATGCCCGGTGCTTTCCACAGACATTACCTTGAGTTTCATGGCTTCAGCAGTCCTCACACTGGCTAGATGGAAAACAAGTGTTCGTCAGTTAGTTAGTTAAGAATGTTAGTTAACAATGGATTGGGCACGGGATCCGACAAGTGAAGCCAGCGTGTGAGCACTACCTACACCAAGATGGCGGCGGCCGGGGATAATTCATCGTAGTGGCATGCATTTTATGCACTAGCCAGTCTATCTAAAGTCAGAAATCACCTATTAAAAAACAATAAGGTTTTTTGACCCAGTGAGAAGCTAATGTCTGCCTCATTTAATCTTTGTGTGTGTGTATGTGTTTTTCATTTACCTAACACTGCATTCTGTAGTAACGATTCTTATTGCATAATAGTTTAATTTGTTTTTAAATAGCTTATGATTTACTTGTATAAGCTATTTTTCTAATCAGATTACCAGAATTTTATTAATTAATTTTCTTGATTAGAATTAAATATTTGTATCAAGTAACAGTTTGAAACTAAGTGGTCTTTTCCTTTGCTACACTTTACTACTTCACTCACCTTTTCTGAAATGAGAACAAAAACACGCTGGCAAAATGATTATTCATAAACGAAGAAGTCGACGTTAATATGGAAAACTAGGTTATGTGCCTCTTCTGAATCTTTAAACAGTGTGTGCTTAGTCTAGCGACCTTGTATGGTTTCAAAGCTTAAGACTCCATTATTAAGTATAAAAGCAATAATTCAAATCATAAATCGATTATTTCGGATGTTCTTACTTAAATGTGTACTATTTAATAAGTGTATTTTAAAGTTTACATTAAATTATTTATTTGTCAGTTGTTTAGTGATTCTCAAATTGATAACGAGGTTTTCATTCATGGTCTGCTGGAAGAACGAAATTATTATGAATGCATCAATTATTTAAATTTTAGTTTTATTTGAACTGATATGGAGCCATTGACCTTTTAAAATTATACAATTGTGACTAGTTTGGATGTGACAGCTCTTCTCACAAACGAGCCTTGCTTAGATTATGGACTTAATTAACTCAAAGAACAGTTAGTCGGCTTTCGGTAATAATAGTTTTACCATACCCACTGAACAATTCCTGGATCTAATTCGACTTTGCGTGTCCACCACAGTCTCTTCCTTTAACAATCAAGGATTTAAGCAAAAGTTCGGTGTTTCAATGGGGTCTCCTTTGCCTCCCATTCTTGCCAATTTATGCATGGAATTGGTTGAAAATGAAATTCTGTAGAACTGTGAACCTTCACTAAGACCCATATTTTGGGTGAGATACGTGGATAATATTTTCATTGTTTTTAAAGATATCCCTTCCAATTTTGATTTTTTCTTCAGTACGTTAATGGAATTTTGCCCTCTATTCAGTTCACAGTAGAGCATGAAACAGATGATAAGTTACCTTTTTCGAAGATATTAATTTACCATGACCCAGGAACTTTCACCTTTAAATTTAGTCTATCGTCAAAACCAATGCAGAAACATATATTCATTTTTATTATTCTGGCACAATAATGAAGTTAAAACAAACAACTTGGTCCTTTTGTTTTGAGAGCTTTGAAAATCTACGACAGCGACATCATTGACAGAACTTAAACACATCGAAGCTGTTTTAAAAAAACTTTGTTACCCTGAACATTTTATTTATTAATAATACTTTTAAAAAGGACAGAGGAATATTCTACATAGATTCCATAAATGAACATGACAAAATTTACGAATTGTTTTGCACTCCCTTTTAATCCACACTTGAAGAGAACGAGGACAACTGTCAACAAAAATCATAATGATACAAGAAATATAGTCTTTAATTTTAACACAATAAAAAGACTTCTTATACACAACAACAGTTCACATATCCACAATACACATATTGCTGTTTTTAAAATTCCCAGTTCCGAATGTGACTAAATATTTGGGGGAACGTGGTAGAGGGTTGCCACGAGAATCGGGAGCACAAAAAGGCATACCAGTTGCATGCGGAAAACAATGTGTTAGTTAGTCACAGTGCTAAGTTCGATCACCGCATAAATTGGGCAGAGTCTAATGTAGTTTTTAGACGTAGAGATGTTGGTATAAGAAGACTACTGGAGGGTACGGCGATAGATAGAGGTTTATGTATGGAAGGCTATAGGTACATCTTTTACTTAGGAAAATAAATTCACTAATAATTTTATCTCCAGGAAATATATAAAAGGTTTTAAGAGTAACGACCATTATGATAGTGTTGTCTCTTTAGCCACATCTGATGCTGTGGTTGCCTCTCTTTCTCAAGTTCAGGTAACTCGGTTACTATCAGTAACTACTTCCACGTTGGACGAGTCGATTTTGCGCTCGGCTACCAATCCGGTGGTCCGAAGTTCGATTCTAGGCTCGGCCAACGCGGAACCGGAGGAATTTATTTCTGGTGATAGAAATTTATTTCTCGATATGATGTGGTTCGGATCCCACAATAAGCTGTAGGTCCCGTTGCTAGATATCTAATTGGTTCCTATACTCTGTTTTTTTTTTTTCATCTGTCCATCCGCCTGTGGTATTTTTGTATGGTAACACTGCGTCCCGGGCTTTAGATAGTTACGCTATTTATAAGTTTTAGGTAAATAAAAGGATATCTGGGTGTACATTTGCAACTGAAAAGTGTTTTAATAATTTACTGTATGCGAATTACACCGTTAATATTCGAAATAGGATATTATTATAATCGTTGAATGTAAGCTGAATAAAACTATCTAAAGCCCGGGACGTAGTGTTACCATACAAAAACACCACAGGCGGATGGACAGATGAAAAAAAAACAGATTATAGTTACGTAAGAATATCGAATCCTTCGGGCCAGCCCTAGGAGAGCTGTTAATCAGCTCAGTGGTCTGGTAAAACTAAGATATACTTAATCTTTTAACTTTCAGTAACTATGCTGTTGAAGACCATCAAAACGACCGCATTTGGGAAGGACCAACTAGATATTCCGAACGACTGGCATTGCTGATCTATGTTTGACGACCGTTTCCATAGTTCATAAACAAGCCGCTTATTTTGATAATGGTTGCTATTCCGAGTGAGAGTTCGTTTGTTTGTTATGGATAGGTACTGAGTTTGTAGTTTAGTATTCCATGATACAAGAGTAAGAATTTTTTTTTTATTATTTCCTTGGTTGGATGCTACATCAACGTGTCAAATTGAAAAAGGGAACCGAACAGATTCCCGAAAGCTATCCTTACAATTGTATCTTTAAATATATGTACAATTGCATAACTGTGGCTTTGTTTCTCCATTTAAGTAGTTTGAAATAATTTCTTTTAATGTTCTAATCCGTAGGTGACCAAGTATAGCGAACAGAAAAGAATATAAACATAGACAAGTAAAAAGCCTTGCAAGTCTCTAAGGATTAAATTTTTCATACAAGCTGTTTGATGAATATTAATATGCTGATGGTGATGTTTTTGTGGGAATCATCCTCGTAAATATTGATATACTATGAGTGCCTCATATAGATTGAGTTATTATACATAAAAGATTAATAAGTTATAATACATAAAAGTTTAAAAAGTTATTGTACATAGAAGTTTAATAAGAAGTGTTTTTACATGGTTGCATATCAGTGAATAGTCTTGATTTAATATCACATAAGAAGTTGAGTGAGAATTCCTGTTGCGTGGTTGCATATTAACCAGTTGAAAACTCATATAGGTCTTCGTGGTATATGTGAAAGAAAGTACATTTCGTTGGCTGACCATATTTATAGATATTTATAGCGGAGGTTGGTCGTAAGATTAAGGGATATGGCAGTACCCTCTGGATAAAATATATACATTGAGCTTCAGGATCATTTTGCAGTAATGCAAACAGATTAACTGGCTAACATTAGTATAAAAAAGAAAAATAATAAAAATAAGTTTGTGGCAATAAAGTTTGCAGAGATATTTCCTCGAAGGAACAATGCTGCACAAGAAAGTGTAAATGTATATGATGATTTTGTATGACGTTAAGGTATTTCGGTCTATTTCAAGGTATTTAAACATTGTTAAACTCAAAATGTTTCAGAGCTCATTGTACATTCTATTGACAATTAGAAGTTTAATGCTCAAGCTTATATATATATATATATATATATATATATATATATATATATATATATATATATAATATATATATATATATAAATATAAATATATGTATACATACATATATATATATATAATATATATATATATATATATATATATATATATATATATATATATATATATAATATCAAGTTACTATAGGTAGTATTGATCCGAATAGGGTTTGGAAATTTGGGAGGTTACCTGCACAGTTATCTTTGCTTTTGTTAATGCATTTAAACATATCCTCATGTTGTTTGTATGGTTTTATATGATACATAATAATAATCCCTTTTTGATGTTCATTCCTAATTAATCAAAACAGGATCCAAAGTAAAATATTAGTGACCAGTAAGGCAAGGTTTAGGAAAGGTTTGATTTGCTATTCAAGTGATCTTTGATGTTATAGGTATTATGAATATTGACAAGACGGTTGTGTCAAGATGAAGTTGTATGAAATTGCTGACTGTTCGTGAAGTATAATTCTGGATTTGCCTCATGTATCAACTGTTCCATTATTTGAAATGTTCTCAGTAAAGCGTTTTAGAATTAAATTTAGTGGGCCTATGAGTTTTGAATATTTTATGTTTCTCAGTTGCATGTTTGACTTAATTTAAGTTTGCTTCTAGCTAAATTAGGAATTATTATTATTAATTTTATGTTCTGATACTTATTTTATGCCATTATTTTGTGTATGCATGTTAGCAATTAAATTATATTTTTCTTTTGTTTGCAAGTTCCATAAGAAATAGTGCATAGTTGTTGTTATTATCAATAACAATTAATAATACTAATGTTAATAATAACAATAATAATCATTATGGTAATAGAGTAACAGGAATGATAGTGATTATGATATTAATATAGTTGCTATTCCAAGTGAGAGTTCGTTTGTTTGTTAAGGATAGGTATTGAGTTCGTAGTTTAGTAGTCCATGATACAAGGGTAGGAATTCTTTTATGTGATCGTTGATACGATTTGTGACGTAATTAACAATTAAAATTTACTGAAGTCGATAAAAATGCAAAGTAACAAATGCGTTAAATTATATTGCAGTTCAATGTAGTTTTAAAGTCAAAATTTGTTGTTGTAATTGTTTCTGTTTCGCTTGATTGCTATTTCGTACATCTACTTCTGATTACATCTATTAAGTATATTATTTATATATATATATATACATATATATATATATATTATATATATATATATATATCTAAAAATAGATATATATATACATATATATAATATATATATATATATATATATATATATATATATATATATATATATATACTATCTATTTATATATATATATATATATATATATATATATATATATATGTGTGTGTGTGTGTGTGTGTGTATGAATAACTTAATAACGAAAGATATAAAACTTGATACTATGTATAAATAAAGGTAATGCCACGGAGGAAAATGAAAGACGAGAAATGCATATCTCGTCTTTTCATTTTCCACCGGTGCATTACTTTAATATATATATATATATATATATATATATATATATATATATATATATATATATACATATATGTGTGTGTAAATATATATATATATATATATATATATATATATATATATATATATATATATATATACATTAATAAATCTTATGATATCGAATTATAAGGCGGTCATTCTGTTTGCATGTGAATGAAATTTACGCTGCTGTTGATGTCAATGACTTCAGAATCATGCATTCATTGAATTCATAGGTATATTCAATAAGCCTTTTTGCTTTTCACCCATAAACATTGAGGAATACTTCACTGCAAATTGTGTCGCAAGGAACTCCCACAAGGATGGTTAACCTGATTTGGCATATTTCTATTTTGAATGCTGTCAACGAATCTTGCAAGTTAAAGGTATTTGCTTATATCGTAACAGCAGTTTATGTTGTTTCCTGAAAATGCTGATGTCGTCTTTTGGCAGGTGGCGTGTGAGGGCGTTGCACACGTACATCAACATATACGGCATCGTGATCGTCTTGGA
>NC_087213.1:48540459-48547959 GCF_015104395.2 Macrobrachium nipponense | reverse complement strand
GACAACAGGCGTGGCGAGAGGGATTTGTAATGGTTGCACTGATAACTGGATGACAAGAAATTATATTCAAAAGCATTATTATGAACCCAAAGGGAAACTTTCTTTATTCGTCTCTCTCTTTTGCTCCTTCGTATTGTCCCGAATATGAAATGTAAGGAACTACTTCCTCCTTATTGGTTGGAAGAATCAAGGTCCACACGCATATCTCAGCGATGCTTTTCCATACGTCAGTGGTACAGGACCGATTTAATTCAAACAACCAACCAAACAAGATACAAACAGATGTAAACAACGCAGTTTGTTAAAGTTTCAAAAACTCAAAGCATCCTGATTCAGATTACACGTTAATCATGGATGGACGAAGTCTTCAGACCCACCATGATAAAACTAAAAAAAATTAAAACACTTGAATTACACCGACTTCATCAACTAATGGGCACCTAAAGCGTAAACTCCTTATAATTAAATGAAACCCACCGTAACCCACATATTTTCTTTTCCTGGCACGATACCGAATGTTCGACGCATCCATACATTTTTCATTGTTAACATAATACACTTAATCCAGGTAATAGCGTTGTTTTTCTTTTTCTGAATACTATATATATATATATATATAGATATATAGATATATATATATATATATATATATATATAAATAACATATAAATAGATACATATATATACATATATATATATATATATATATATATATATATATATATATATATATATATATATATATATATATATATATATGTATAATAACTATAATATAATATATATATATATAATATATATATAGATATATATATATATATATATTTAGATATATTTTGGTATATATATGATATATTACTTTATATATATATATATATTAGATATAATATAAATATATATATATACTATTATATATATATATATATATATATATTTGTATTTGTATATATTTATGTGTATATATTTATATATATATATATATATATTATATATATATATATATATATATGATATTTGTATAATATTTATGATATATATTTATAAATATATATATATATATATATATATATATATATATATATATATATGTGTGTGTTGTGTGTGTGTGCGTGTGTGTGTGTGTGTGGGTATAGAGGGTGTTGTTGTGGTGTTATTGAAGACGAAGTTGTTAACTCCTACCCTTCTATACCCATCTGCAAGCCCCCAGAACTAACTAACCACCAGATACAGAAATCTTTTCTAAAGCTTGGATTTTTCAGGAAAAGCCCAAATATGCCCCGCGTAAGCGCATACCCTTGTCTCTTTTCGGATAAACGAAACCCTCTGTCATTACGGTACAGGGTATGAAGCTTGCAGGTATGCACACACACACACATATATATATATAGATATATATATATATATATATATATATATATATATATTATATATATATATATATATATATATATGTATAGATATATATACATATATATATATATATATATATATATATATATATATATATATATGTATATATATATATATTATATATATATATATATATATATATATATATATATATATGTGTGTGTGTGTGTGTGTGTATTATGTATATATATATATATATATATATATATATATATATATATATATATATATATATATATATTTATATATATATATATATATATATATATATTACATTACACTTTATATGGTTAGCAGTTAATTTAATGAAAATGGGTGGGCCCTGTTTCTTTACTCCTGGCGTTCTTCGGCGCAATATTCCGACCCAACATCACTTTATATTGGAAAAACGTAATAAACCGCTAAATTTTCTCCAAACTGTTTTCTCTTCCTGTTTAAAGAACTCTGCTTATATATAATGGACTTTATGACAAAAAAAACATTTCTCACTAGTGTCTTTGTCATTCCATTCGTGAAACAACTAAAGGATTCGGGGAGTGTCCTGCTTGTGCGCTCCAATAAAAGCATGCCAGCACCATTAACCAACACTAAAGAGACGAGGGAAACTTGGTGTTCTATTTTATCACGCACAATGGTCCCACGGCTATCCAATTACGGGGACCGCACCACAATCACTATTATCTAATTAATGAAATCTCGCAACTAATTTTAAAATTAATTTAACTCGGATAAACAAAGGCAATTAAATGGCTCATTATTTTTTATTCTTTGCTATTCAAAATGGTGGTGTGTGGAACTCTAAGGAAACAGCATTTGGCAAATTGTAAGCTATGGTTAACGGAGGTCAATTTTTTTTTTTTTGCTATTTTCTCTTATAACATTATTTTCAATGAAAATTATTCTAAAAATACATTGCCACTGCCAACTTTATATCTTGGTCAGTATGCATCATGGTTGCCAAACATATGCACTCTACATTCTAACCCTCGTAAATATCACTCACCGATATTATTTAGCGCCTCAGTGGCTTGGTTGGTATGGTCTTCACCTGCCACCTCGGTGGCCGCGAGTTTGATTCTCGACCATTCCACTGAGGGGTCAGAGATGTGTATTTCTGGTGATAGAAGTTCACTCTCGACGTGGTTCGGAAGTCACGTAAAGCCGTTGGTCCCATTGGAGAATAACCACTGGTTCCATGCAGCGTTAAAACACCATACATACAAAACAAAACCGACATTATCAATCTTTAGACTAGTAATAACCGGGTATTCACATCCGTGATACGTAGAGAGTGCTCGGGTGTCTTCCTCTGCATAAAGACCTAGATAAAAGCACAAGTAACTACATTATATATATATATATATATATATATATATATATATATATATATATATTATATATATATTATATATATATATATATATATATATCCGGACAACTTCAGATCCTGGAGTTCAATGACTGGTAAGCCCACACTAAAGGACGGTTAGAAAACACTGCCTTCATCCCTCATGTGCTGTTGGTATTCATTAAGAAAACTGACTTGAAGGAGACAATGACTCTGGCGAGCTCATCTACAAGTCACCTTTAGGATACAAACTAGAACCTCATGGGTAGCATATGCAACTCCATGGTCAGTAAATGTAGCCTTATGAAAAGTAAAATGCAACTCTTAAAAATTTATGTAAGTGCAACTTTATCATTGTTTTAGGTCCCTTGAACTGTATATAAAAAGAATAGCACATTTGAATTACTAGGCACCTAATGAAACGGCATCACTGACCGAAATAAATTAAAAGACTATAGAACTGGAACTGGTTAGTACATTTGCATAAAGACAGACGATAAAGTTAGATTTCAACTGCATCTGCTCAGACGAGCAGATACTACCATTTGACCCTCATCGCCTATGACAATATGAAGTACTGAAAATTCTGAAGTCGTTGATAATAGTAAACATTGTAATTGTCTAAATAATAATTAAAAGTAACAACGTTTTTAGAGAAGATGACAGGAAGGGTAATTTTTTAGGAAAGTGGTGAAAAATACCTCGCTATTAAAAACCACACCCTTAATCCTCAGAACTTATTTTTTACTTCCGGACAAATTCTGTTGACCAGCTATATCTAATTGTCGAGAAGAAATAAATGCTAAAATTTTTGTTCTTAAATTAAATTGAAACTTAAAAGCACCGATCAACGTTAAAAGTAATAGGATTCAATTATCGACCAACATTTACTTTCTCGGTGCAGAAATTGCTCGTGAGAAGGAATCGACCATCTTCATGATCAAGATTTTATTGCTACGACCTCACGATTTTCATAAAATTCAGGAAAAAATACTACCAATACTACTGCTATTACTACTGAGCATAATAACAATAAAAACGAAAGGCACAAGAAACGAAATTACCTGTGACCTTAAAAATTTATCATGGCAAGATACCTAATAAACATCATGTTGCATCAGAATGATTCTGCATAAAATTTTTGTTTAAATCGATTTTTTACCCTAAAAGTAGTACCATGTTATAAACATTCTGTGAATAAACAATAACTGTAAAACTACATTCTTATGAATTTTAGACAAAACCAGAGGAAAAGTTAATGTTTACTTTTCAATTAATCTATGACCTTGGAAACTGGGCCAGGGCAAAAATGTGAGGGGAAAACAATCATTCGGGGGCTCTCCTAGCAAATAATACAGATGACGATTCTGAGGATGAAATCACATTTGGAAGAGATCTAGAAGTTGCCGATGGATCTGCTGTCGTGGAAAGCACCGCTACAAATACCGCAATTCATGATGTCGAAAAGCATTTATTGAGTAAAACAGAACACTAAGGAGTCCGACAGTTTAATGGTTTGTCAGCTTATTAACATTTTGTCTATTTCTTTGTGCCCAAGTGTCGTTGAATCTGTATCCAAAGCTGTTAGTGAAGTGGTCACTACTGCTATAATTAGTATTTCAGAAACACTATTGCAAAATGTGGAGCTATATATTGAAACTAAGATGGAAAAGTCTGAAAAACTTGAGATCAGAAACACAAGAGCAATGCTTTGAGCTGAATAGGCTGGAGCAGAATAGCCATACAGAAAATATTAGAGCATACGGTATTCCCGAAGCACATGGTGGGAATAAAAGTCAGTTTGTAGTAGATATAGCCAAAGAAATTGAGGTAGGGATAAGTGAATCAGATAGTATGTTCACTACAGGCTACCTAGGAGAAAGTCCCCCTAGGGCCAAGCATCGAAAAATGTGTCAGGCATGACATCAAAAGTAGGATTGTGCATGGCAAAAAGTAGAAGGATCTACAAAAAACTAGGAAATTTGTTTACACAGAGGACAACCTTATTCCCCTTTGCAGTAAGTTAATCAGTAATAACAAAAATCATAATGTGAAGGTTTGCTGGTCTGCTAGTGGTGGAAAATGGACATGGGCTGGAGTAAGTAAAAAGTGACTGAACTTGGGTTTCTTTTAAAACTCTAGGTAAGACCTGAACCCTTTCCTTCGGTGTTATTGGACCATAGTTATGTACAAAGAGATAGAAAACCCAATGCTATTAGTATAGAAATTTTAGATATTAATGGAATACCCGTAAATTAGGGTTAGACTACATAGAAAGGTTTACTCTGGAATTTGATATCTTGTCTTGCTGAAACCAAGTGTAACCAAATAGATCACTGGCTTCTGTCCATTTATCTTGCCTAAAGGAAATGATTCTCATGGATATGGGAATGTTTATGGCATATGTATTTTTGCCAAAGAAAGTTGTGTAAACCAAAAAAGTTTATAAAAAAAATATAACATGTAGCTCAGTATTGTGGGTGAAAGTAGATAACCCAATAGATGAGGCATTCATACTTGGCTCAGTTTTTATCCCCCATGGAGGTTCACTTTTTTTTCAAATGTTATCTTTGATGAACTAGCCAGAGATCTTATAAATCTTAAATCAGCTCATGATATTACTTTCATACTGTTGGGCGATTTTTATTCAAGAACTGGTTTAGCAACAGATTCATTGAATTCGAGGAATGAGTTCTTCATGAGGTTGGTATTCATTTAATTGAAGACAACATTTTAAATACCAAATCAAAATTTGAGCTACCGAATAATGAAACCAATAGGCACAATGAAGTCCAGTGTATAAACAATAATGGTCAGAGTTTGTTGGAACTGCGTAGGAGTCTGGACTTGAAAGTAGCAAATGGAAGAGTGGGTGATGACCACAGTGTTGGAGAATTCAATGCAACTAATGGTATCCCTTGGGTTTCTACTAAGTACTAAGAATTTCTGTGTACATGACTTCGACATATCTTGGTAAGATACTCATTGTTCAGACCCAGAGCCACCACTATTCCCCTCACTGGAATGTGTGACCCTCAGCCTAGCAGTGAATCCTCTCGGTGTAATACATGTCTGAGGGCTAAGTGGGACCCAATTTTGAGAGGAATTATAATGTAGGTTTTAGAGAAAGTGACATTTGTACTTTAAACTATAAAATGGATACTCTTAAGTTAAAGACAGCTAAACAAGTTGTAATAGATGATATTGCAAAGGAATTTTTTGTCTTGTATTTAGAATGTGTTAAAAATCTTAGTATGTGTAAAGAGCAAAGGTCTCACAGAAAACACAACACCCCTGCAACAAATAAACCATAGTTTAACCCTGGCTGCAGATTCAAGAGAAGGGAATATATTCAAGTTGAGAATAGGTCGTAAAAGAAACTGAGCAAAGGAATGTAAACAAAATAAAACTTATCAAATAGTCCCTTGAAAGGTACAAAACACATTTCTGCAAGAGCCTGCCGAATCTGAAACACGCTAAACCATGAGATAGCAATTCATACTTTCATGCAACATTTTAAGAAACCAAAACGAAGGTGTAATAGAAAATAACACATCTTTCGATCCCTAACAACTCTAAAGTGAATACATTAACAAGATGTTTTCTGCTGAGGAATTCCAAAATATAAACTAAAAAATAGCAGAGCTTGTGGTATTGACAATATATTAAATGAACATCTTAAAAATTTAACTGAAAATATTTTTGCTAACATCGGCAACGTTCAATATTGTTTTGTAAGCAGGAACAGTGCTTCGTAGTTGGTGCGTGCATAGGTGTGATTTGGACAATATCCAAAATAAAGGATTCCACTGATGACTCAGACAATTACAGAGGTGTCAACCTATAGAGTTGTGTAGGTAAATTATTTACAGCATACTTTAATAAGCTGGCATTTAGAGAGGGTTGTGGTACACCGGATCATATCTTTGTATTACACTCCTTCATTGACTTATACCATTTTAAACATTAACGTATCTATTGTCCTTTTGTAAATTATAAAAAAAGCATTCGACTTGTTGAATAGATCCTCACTTTGGTGGAAATTAATATCTCATGCTATTAATGATGTTGAAGTTTTTTACGAATGTATATTTCGTTAGATGTTGATGGTACTATTGAAATGTCTGAATCTACAGAAGGACTTACAGGTTCCCTTACATGCTGTACATAAATACCGTGAACTGTGGCATCTCTTACGGTCAATACATCCAAGACAAATACAGTTACATTTTCTCGAAGTAAGGTCAACCCCATTTCATGTTTGGCATTTACGAGCTAAAGCTGGTTGATGATTATGTATACTTAGATACTACCTTCAACTTCAACAATTCTTTTAACAAGGCTATTAAAAAACAAGACATAAACCAAAGAGCCGTATACAGTCTACTACTAGAGCAAGGACGTTGTTATTGCCATTTGATATCACTGTGAACTTTTTCACCAGTTGGTAAGATACTCAATGGACAGACCCAGAGCCACCACTATTCCCCTCACTGGAATGTGTGACCCTCGCACCAACTCTTCTTAATGGATGTGAAATTTGGGGCTTTCAGAAGTTAGATCATATTAAAGTTTTCAACAGGAAATTTCTGAAAGACTTCCTTCGAAAAGGGAAAATAATTCATGGCTTATGATGAACTGAGCCGGTTTTACTTGGTCATCAAGGTTGAAAAGAGAATGATAAATTTTTGGTTTAAGATCTGCCAAAGCAAGCAAAATAAGTTATCGCACACCATGTGCTT
>NC_087213.1:48527959-48532959 GCF_015104395.2 Macrobrachium nipponense | reverse complement strand
CAGAACTTTTGAACTTATGTACAAAATAATAATTGCAAAAGTTAGGTACGGTTATAAAATATACACTTGCCAACTTTCACCTTTATCTGATGCTTTAAGAAAACGTTATTGCCGACAAACAGCATTCCATCAGCTCTGAATCCCTTAGCTTAGCAGATGGAGGATAATATAGTAAAGGTTTTTGAGCTTATTTAGGCATGCTTTTTAAATTTAGTTGCATGACTATTTTTAAAGTTTATGTTTACTGGTAAGATGCAAAGGTTTCCATGCCCATTTTGATGGTGGTAATTGTATTTTTTCTGTAAATTTGTTTGTCTAATAATAAATCGAAATGTAGCCTCATGGCACCGATTTTTTTTTTAATTATCGTATATGGATTCATATTCGAAATAAATTATTATTATTATTATTATTATTATTATTATTATTATTATTATTATTATTAACCTACTATGAGATTCAGGGCCTCTGTAACACGGTTTTTTCGCAATAACTTTTTATTTATGCATTTCATAAATATAACGCTTATTCAGAATACATATTATATCAACACAAAAATTTTGAGTGTATTCTGCACTACGTAGGTTGAATAAATTTGGTACTTATAATGTAAAAGTGACCTTTTTTGAAGACGGGCCAACTTACTCAGAGAAAAGGTTTCGAACGCACTCGTTACGTAACTTATGACATCATTTCTCCCCTCTTTCTCGATGGATGATTGGCTATACGTAACGAAGGCTAAACCTCTGGCAACAATGACATACAAATTTGAATACAAGCAAAGCAGTACACCTTTATGAACTCTGGAACCTCTCCACTGATAATTGTCATAATGAACAAACCAACAAAATATGTTAATAAATACAAAAACACTTCGATTATTAGTCTAACTCCCAAAATAAGTTTCCAAAGAAATTACAGTCTACTTTATAGGTCACAATCAGATTGACAAGATGTAGGGAATAGTTGGTAATTATTACCAAAAACATAGTAGACAAGCTTGATTTGATAACTGCTATATCCAATGTCAAGCAATTTTTATTTATTGGCTATCTACCTATTTACTGAAAAAAAAAATAAAAAAAAAAAAAAAAAAAATAAAAATAGCCGGGTACCGTATATTTGGCTTTAAACCTTCACCCAATAATTATCGTCAGAATGGTAACTTCATGAGGCTCCACCCACTTTCGCCTCGTTATAATTCAGGATAACACTGAAGGCTACCATGGGCATTGTTGGATTAGAAAATTTAACTTCTGGCTATAAAAACTAATTTCTCGAGTAGTTGTAAGAAGTGCTAAATGATCCTCAAGGATCTCAGCAGTTGGTCTAAACGTTTAATTCATGTATATTACTGCTATACTGTTGCGGCACTACTGCTACAGTAGTATTACTACGCTAGCGCTGATACCCCACCCACATCTATGTATCGTTCCGCCATTCATAAAGTCTTTGGGTTTCAGAGCCGATGGAATTTCTGTTTGGTTGATGGGCGGGGCAACATTTAGTCAAAAGGTGTTTGTTTACCTTGCTTACGTAGTGAATGTTTTTCGACTCTTGGCTCGTAATCATTGGCCATGGCGTCGGCTAGATCATTTTTACTCTATAAAAATTAAAACTATCGGGTTTTGGTTATTGATAATGCTGACAAAATTTGTGTGTGGTTGTAAAATATACATATGTCAACTTTCAGATACATCCGATGCTTTGACAAGGAGTAAAGTCCAAAAAACCGTGTTACAGAGACCCTGAATCTCATAGTAGGTGACAGTCTCTAGTATCATAAACGAAATCAAATTTTACCCAAAAACGGGGTTGTTCTCAATGAAGCATAACTCATCCTAAAGTGGACATTTCGTCTAGAATTTAACTCTCAAAAGTTAATATCTTACTTAATTATTACTTTTTTTTCATGGTTCAATTATTAACCTTAAAATAATTAAAGAGTTAAACGTTTACTTTTTTGGGTAACTTTTGCAAGCTGAAATTCCTTCAGTCAATTTCAGTACAAGGACATCAACAAATTTAGTTTGAGTTTTTTAGGTCGCAATAAATGTTCGAGTTCATAATCTGCAGAAAGCCACAACCAGAGTGCTGCCGAAGCAAGTTTTGGCATAGGCTGACCTTCATATGGCCGTGCAGGAGGCCTATATGTATCAAAAGGAAATTTATTGCTAGCACGAAGTCATATTCTGTGAAACCATTACTGCCTTATTCAACATAATGAAGTAATCACAGCCCTATCCATAACTATATCAATAAAATCAGTGAGATATGTGAGTACACCTGTACCCAACGAAATCAGTTTTCGAATTAAGACCAAAGACAGCATTTTAGATTACGGAGTACAAACCGCTCGGTTACACAAGGACTTATTAATTATTAATCAACAGTCACTATTTACAGACTAAATTTCTTTCCCAAAATACAAATATTTACTTGAATCTTATAAAAATCAATATCTATGAATTATATAGAAGAATCGTAGGGGAAGCAGACCCGACTAGCATCCAGATCAGTTTATTATGCCAACGTTTCTTACGATGTGCAACGTTCGCATAATAAACTTGATACTTGTGAAAGACATGCCTTTACCTCTTCAGCATCCATTCATACATACATGCATACATACATATATATATTATATATATATATATATATATATATATATTATATATATATATATATATATATATGTGTGTGTGTGTGTGTGTGTGTGTGTGTGTGTGTGTGTGTGTGAGTGTGTATGTATGTATATATATATATATATATATATATATATATATATATATATATATATATATATATATATATACACTAGATGTATTTTGGGGAATATAACAAGGAAATCAAAATATTCGAATTCTCTTCATAATTAGGGCATGTAGGCAATACCATTCGACACACACGGCTCGAAAGCCAAACCGCACTTCTCTACCACCACATACAAGATGAGACTTGCTGATTAACTTGTATAGGGTTGAATACATCGGGACCCCATTAACGTATATCATAACGAGCTCTCCTTTTTGGCAAGACGTACCATTAGACCAGAACTTCCCTGCTAGATGGAGTTTTCAAAGATAAATTACAAAAGCTGGGTCGGGGAAAACCCATTTGAGTATGATTACACATGCATTGCCCTTTGAAATTAAGTATATTTCCATCCTACACTTATATTACATAAAATCAAGGTTCATATGAATTTCTTCTGACTTGTATAAAAAGGCCAAAATTTGTACTGAAAGGTCTGGGGCTAGAACACGTAATTAAAAGGTATTTTAGACCGAAATTAAATAGCTTGCAACCATTAATTATAATGATGTCATTTAAACCTTCCTCAATTAACCCAACGACTACATGTGCGAAATGTAATGAAAGGTTACAAAAATAATAGCGTTACCAGTCGCCACCATAAAATATCATCGACTACCCCTCCAACGTTGTAACATACAGCAACCTAAAGCATCTTGCATTACAATCAAGAGTTGAAAGGACTAACCAACTGATTCTTGTTTGATGGTGCTAAGAACAGAGTAGCAATAAGTATACAGCTTAAGAGATACCACACATAGGAAAATTAATTTAATCATCTGACAAAAATTATCAAGGGAAGACCTCAAAAGTCACATGAGGATAACTAAACCAAGTTAAGAATGGACAATATTCAACAACAAATTCTGCAAACTGCATAAGGTAGAATAAACCCAAGAATGATCACAATTCTGTCGTAAAAAGAAAGTGCAACCAATGTAGGATCAATTGCTATATCGGTCAAATATAAAATTCGCGAATCTGCATAGCTCAATTTGGCAATGCAACATTGCTACCGAACCGAAAGTAATCGTATGAACAAACTGTCCAACCTCCGACTGTACTTTCCTTTTTTATATATCCTTTTCGGAAAACGACAGAGAGGAACCAATTTCTTTATATGCCAATTATCACATTATAAAAGACCCTTATTACTCATTCAGCGACAAATTTCGCCTTGTGTTCAACTTTCCCAAAGCGAATCACTGGGTAGTTGAAAAATATCTTACCCCTGCTGGGCTGTAAAATGAGGAGTTCAGTAACAAAACCTCTGGCGGGGGAGAACTTAATTCCAGTTCCACGGAAAAAGAATTCCCACATCGCATATATCTTCTAATTCTTATTGATCTACAAGTTTCCTCCTGGAATGATCAGACAACGTTATATGCATATGCATTCATTCACAACATGAAGCAGTTTCCCCTTAAGAATTGGTGTTTTTGGACTGAGCTGAGCCGTCGCAGAGGCCAGGATTGTTCACCTGGTGCTCTGCTCTTTGAGACCCGATACCGAAGCTGCCTGTCCTCAGCGTTATTTCCAAAGTGAACAGAATTATCAAAAGGACTAATTCCTTTAGAATGAAATTTTGGCATGCAAGGTCACTATTGGAGCATTTCTTTTTATCTTTTATTATAAAAATGCCATTACATTTCAATAATTTACATTATTTGAATAATTCTTTTAATACAAAAATATAAATATTAACTTAGATCATATTTTGCTGCGAAAACAATATAAATCAAAATCAAAAAGTATAGTTAAAAATATTCTTTAGTTACATACTTGGAAATATTGCTTGTATATCTACACTTAATTTACATCCTTTGTGATTCTAATTTATTTTTCAAAAGAACAATTATGTTTTGGCAGTTATTGTTGTGTCTATATCACATCCACAAACAATAAAATGGCAGTGATTTCATCTATAATTGATTTTCTTGCTGTATCATAGAATAATAGTTTCAAGAAACTATAATAATTTAGTTTACAGCATTTCCTAAGAACAGAATTAACCATTTTACTATATTTTTCTTTTCTCTACAGAAGTAAAAAATATGCATTTGATACTCGGTTTCACCTCATTGGTCACTTCAACATATGAGTGAAATTCTCTTTCACTCTACTTTAATGAACGTACTATTAATATTTCCCCAAATATTTTTCCATTTAAGTATGGGATGATAATT
>NC_087213.1:48520459-48522959 GCF_015104395.2 Macrobrachium nipponense | reverse complement strand
CAATGTATTTTTCACCAGAAATTGACGAACGAGAATCGGAAAGAACTTCGTCGGTATGAAGATACCTGCAAGAAATTTATTGATGCCACTAAAGCAATAGCTTTTAACGAAAATTGTATATATATGATCTATATATATTATATATCTATATATCTATAATATATACTATATATATATATATAGTATATAGATATATATTATATATATATATAATATATATATAAATATATATATATATATATTTCATATATATATATATTACATAATATATATGATATATATATATATATATTGTATATAGATATATTATATATATATATACTAATATATATATAATATATATATATATATATGTATATATATATATATATATACATATAAATATATATATATATATATACTATAATATATATATATATATATATATAATATATATATATATATATATATAATATATATATATGTGTGTGTGTGTGTGTGTGTGTGTGTGTGTATGTGTGTGTGTGTGTGTGTGTGTGTGTGTGTGTGTGTAAGGTTTAGTGCTTGTTTTCGCTTGGAAGAATCGTTCCTTTATTGTGGTGCGCTCCTTAACATGTTGTGCATGCCTATCTATGCAGAGAGTTGACGTCTGTCGCCTTCACTTTGATATCGACAATCGGTAATCCAGGAGCGAACACTCGGTGAATCAGAGTTGGTAGAGGAGCAGTCTTTGTTTGAGTATTGCCAGGTATGGTCATGTGGATGTCCTTGGGAGTGATATCGTCTTGGGAGTGACAGCGTCTGTGTATTGCGGACTTGTCTCTCGGCAGCTCACCCAGGTTGATAGAATCAACTATTTTTGCTGCAGTGTCTGTATCGATGGCTTGCCTGTGATACTATCATGGTTTAGTTGGTTGTTGTATTTGTATTAAACCTTGTTGTGGTTATTTTTGGTTATTGGGACATGTTTATTTAATTGCGATACAGATTTTGTAATTAATTTTGAACGGGTTGTTTTTGTAGTATCATTATCAATAATTTCAGATTTTTTGTATTTTTAATGACACCAATTATTTGGAAATCATTGTTAGGTATTTGTATAGTAGTTTGTAATGTTACTGTGCTGCTCACGTTGTTGTTTGTTGTTCAGACTCATTTGTGTAAATGTATTTTTTAACTGGCTCATATGATGTGATTGTTAATTTTGGTCTTTTATGTGTTGGTTCTAATTTCACTCTGGTGATTATGATGACTTTCTATTTAATGACATCTTTTTTGTAAGTGTTGCTCTCACTCTGGGAAATGTGATCATTATTTTGTTTTCACTTGACATGTTTATTGATTTAATCAATAATGTTACTGAAGCATTTGAACAAATTTTGTAAAAACTGCAAATTTTGTAAATAATAATAAATTAATTTTAAGGTCACTTTTTTGGTCTTCTTCAGCTCTTCCCCCTTTGTCTGCCTCAATTTCTGCAAGTCATTCCAGTCCCATTCTTTCTGTATTTTATGAACCCGTAGAACAAAGCTTGGTTCCTTACATTGGTATCCCTGCCAGGAATTGGTGCAGTTTTGGTTGGCTGGGTTGTAGAAGCAACTGTGCGGGGAGTGTAGAATTTTTTTTTTCCTTTATTTATTTATTTATACCTTTATTCTTCCGGATAAAGAGATGTATGTAAGGTTTAGGGCTAGTTTTTGTTTGAAACAATTGTTTCCTTGTGGGTGTGCTCATTATTCAGTAAAGCTTGTTTTTCTGTGTGGAGAGTTGACGCTGTCGCCTTCTTTTTGATAACGACAGTCAGTACTCAAGCAGTGAAGATTCAGTATCTAAGAGACAGGTTATTGTACTTTCATATTTCTGTTCATCAACGCAACCGTGTAGACTTAAACATATGTCAGTACTTGCATATTGAGAGAGAGAGAGAGAGAGAGAGAGAGAGAGAGAGAGAGAGAGTAGTTACCAATGCTTTTATGACCTTGTGATTCAAGCGAATTTAGAATTACAGGATTTTACGGAAATAATAAAAAAACGAAATAAAGTTGTAATTCGTTTTTGACTGCATGACTGACACGGCTAAGCAATGCCATTATGTTCTGATTAAGAATCCAGAGCTTAATGCCGCTATACTGTAGTTTGAATTATTCAGTCACAACGAATTACATATTTCAAGATGCAAATACATTCTGATCCTTAATGTGTTGCCTCTTACTAATTTGGTCACTCTATTTTAGTTATTACTGTTTCTACTTTCAGATGGCTGGAAATCATTTCCACTGAAGGAAATTTCCTTCAGTTAAAACGAAATGATCACATACCACAAATGTTCACCTTTACGGCGAAATTTGAGCTGATGATACCCATCTTTAAAATGCCAAATTTGTGATCCTTTTAGAACACTTATTCTTGAAGTCAATGCTTCCATAAATTCAGCAATAATTCATTACTTTACCCATTCCTAAAAAAGAAATGTGAAATTGCTCTGAACATTTCTAATGCCAATAGGCGAACACAAAAAATA
>NC_087213.1:48512959-48517959 GCF_015104395.2 Macrobrachium nipponense | reverse complement strand
AGAGAATTCTGAAACCGTCACCAATCTGTCTTCAGACTGTTGCTATTGTGATTCACAAGACAAAAGCCATAGACTACGAATTTAAAATCATATTGTACAGCATGAGTAAGTTCATTGCTGTATTGATAAGTAAAGCTCAACAACTTTTAAATATGGAGTATTATTGTGAATGAGTTTTGGATTGCAAATATTTACAGTAAGTTCACTGCTGCATTAAAAAGTAAAGCTAAAAAGCTATTGAATATGGGATATTCAATAGCTTTTTAGCTTTACTTTGTAAGAGTTACAACTACTATTATCAACTAAAATACTGAAACTAAAGTAAGAACACCAACGTTAAAACCATCTTACTTTAGGTTCCGAAATCTTTTGTTACTATCTACCTCATAGGTAAAAAAATTTTCCACTTCCCTTCACTTACAAAATTCCCAATATTTCAAAATAATTAATTTTCGATAGATTTTCTGGTTACTGTCATTCGTCTTATCCCCACATCTTCCTCCATTATGCTCGTATTCATTCTTTACCAAGTCCCTTCCTGCTCTTCTCTAATATAATCACCCTTTATCAAGTCCCTTCTTCCTCTTCTATAATATAATCAGACTCTTCTTCGTCCTCCACATGCATTGCTTCATTTGACCTACATTTCGCTTTTTATCACTTCCCTCCCTGCTCAACAAGATCTCTATCTCGCTATTCCTTCGCCAGTTTCTTACGATAAAAATACATTTAATATGCCATGAGCTCCAAACGGTGTTTGTTTTTGTTTGTTTGTATGGTGTTTTCACGTTGCATGGAACCAGTGGTTATTCAGCAATGGGACCAACGGCTTTACGTGACTTCCGAACCACGTCGAGAGTGAACTTCTATCACCAGAAATACACATCTCTCACTCCTCAATGGAATGGCCGAGAATCGAACCCGCGACCACCGAGGTGAGAAGCAAACACCAAACCAACCACGCCACTGAGGCTCTCTCCAAACGGTGTGGCGAGGATGCTCTTATTTTCATTTTCGGGTCTTCTCCCACAGGAGTGAAAAACTTAGCTGCGATAATTTATATATATATATATATATATAATATATATACTATATATATATATATAATATATATACATATATATTAGAGATGTATCAGATAATCCACATCCACATCCACATCCACATTTTTTTATAAATCCTCATCCTCATTCGCATTGACAATATCTTAACATCCGCATCTATATCCATATACCCATTAGCTTTGCAAGCAACATCCAGAACTGCATCCGCATCCGCAGTTTGAGAATGCAGTTGCGAGGATATCACCCCCTGCTAACGTAGAATTTTTTGTGTGTGCAAAATTTGCCTTTTCGATTTACTATACAGAATACATGATACACAATACATATTTCATACAGTATATACATTATAATCATAAAGGTAGGGTATTGCATTTTTTAGGAAGCACTCTCTCTCTCTCTCTCTCTCTCTCTCTCTGCTCTCTCTCTCTCTCTAATGCAAATAATGTTATTTAGTTTGGCTACCCTTACCATGCAATGAGTATGATATAACCTTATGCTAAGACAACTAAAACGTTCGTGTATCGCTGTTGATTTTTTTACGTTTATATGAAAGTCCACACACACACATACATGAGTATAGCTTATGTTTCTACTTTTAATTAGTTCATCAAATATTATGCGGCAAAATTTTTTTTGAATTATTTGGCTGAAAACCTTGTTTAACAATTGAATAGGTATATCTAAATTATTTAAATTTACAAAGAAAGTATCTGCTTCCACATGCGTGAGGGTAAGGTAATCAAATATCCGCATCTGCATCCACAAATTTTAAAGACTGACATTCGCATCTGCAAATTTTAACAAATTTATATCTTCATTTGCATCGACAAATCCCATTTTCAGGCATCCAATATATCTCTAATACATACATATATATATATATATTATATTTATATATATATATATATATATATATATATATATATATATATATATATGTGTGTGTGTGTGTGTGTGTGTGTGCGTGTGTGTGTGTGTATGTATATATATATAGTATATATTACTGCAACCTTGCCTTATTTATCGGTAGCTTTTATTCGAGAAAACATTCAAATAGGCTCGTGGGCCGTTGTGTGACTGAGTGTGTAAGGGAATGTGAGTTTGTGTATTTTCCTTGGCATTTTCTAGCAAACTGTCGTTTTATGTTGGAAATTATTGTCCTCTGAACTGAACACTTCTCATAAATGGCCGTGAGCTCTTCATTTTACCCCTACCTAATGGCACCAAGGTTTTATGATGGCATAATAAAAGTAATGGCTTCTTTATAGCGCCAATATTTTTAACTTCAATGCCAAATGCAACACTGGGAACAGTGAGAGCTGTCTCGGGATATTTTCCCATTTGCTGGATAGATCTTTTCCATGAGATTTAGTGTCTCCTGCTATGTGGTACTAAAGCCATTGTGAGAATGCTAAGCCAAGTTGTAAGAAACGATTTCTTCATTTTGACAGTCCAATCATTAGTTCAATTAATCTAACAGTAAACCGATGTAATAATGTTTTGTTTAGTCATTCGCTGGAGCAACCTGGGAGGTTTCTTGGCGGGAGGGTGTTCTTCATTAAAAGCAGACGTAAACAAACCGTTTACTATGATTACGGCACAGACAAGATTGTTAAGACAACTTTGGTTTGACGAGTATGTTTAACTTTCATGTTCATTGCTTCACTCAAGAAGCTATTCATATATGCCTCTCAGCCGGACTCCTTACAAACTCAAAAATGGAGACAGTAATAGGAGAGATCTGGATTACACGAATTTTTATTAATCCTTTTAGGTGAATCTGTCATGAGCGAAAGACAAATTCATTATTCCTTGGTAATGAACAGGAAGTGGAACACTCGGACTGTCAATATGTTACTCAAGTCCCTTATTACACCACCAGATTTTGATAGAACATCGATTGAAATTACAATGTTTTACACAGTGATTATGAAAATTGCCTTGTGACAATATTTATAAATTTCGGCAGTGTTCATATTGCGCAATGAGGGATTATTTTACATATAAAAACACCATAGGAGCTTTATGCTAGCACTCACATAGATTTTAGAAGCGGCAAACAAAAGCCTAAAATCAGCTGTACGTTTTGATGAAAAATGTTTGCAAACTTTTGTTGGCGATTTGGAAAACGAAACCGACACTCTTTCCAAGTCATGAGATCCGTAAAGCATCAAATAAAAAAAAATCAACAATAAAATCACGAGGAGAGATTCCAAAGAAAAGTGAAACAAACAGGCTAACAGCAACATACATAGAAATACAAAACCCGACTGATAAGAGGATATATTTGTTTCTTTCCGTTTTAATATCAAGAGGTAAAGAAATTATTAATCGAGGATCACGCGGTCATGTAAAAAGAAGCAAGAATTAATCAGAAGACTGAAGTTTCACGTGCCTTTGTAAAAAAAAAAAAAAAAAAAAAAAAAAAAAAACTATGCTGAATCATAGATGTTTCATTAATGCCCGGAAGGAAAGTCACAAGGGAGAAAATGTACGAGAAAAGGAAACAATACAGTTTTATCCTTACATTTAGTAAATAAACTCCGTTGCACCAAGCTATTTTCTGGCAGTTAAAGATAGGAAGTATACACGAATGAATAACGAAAATATCCTTAGTAAATTAGATAATGTCTACCTACGTGTAGTACAAATTCTCTCAGACTAAATTTAAAGTTGATTTCAGCGTTTATAAGCTTACTCACACTGAAAAATTGACTGACGGGCGCTAACTACCGTAATTTGATTATGATAGAGACTTGGTCTTGTTTGATATTGCGAGATGGAGCAAATCCCATAGAGTCTTATGCACATTATACATACGTGCACTGAGGTCTGCGAGCATGCGTCTTAGTCGGATCTGATGAATACAACCTGGACGCCAGTCTGGTCACCTTACACATTTTCTGAATTTGATGTATGCAACTCTTACCGGTCAAAAACAAATGGAATTCGTTGCAGAAGAGTGATTGAGGAAGAGAATAAAAAATAGGAATATTGATGCACACTTTTGATGAATATTTAACAAATTGTCAATAGCTCAAATTTTCAAAATTGAAATAAAATTCTTAAAAAATTATGCTTCATAATCGTACCTGTAAATGCAAAAAAGCGCCATTTGAATATAAAGAATGATTTAATAAAATAAACAACAATAACAGCGACAACAAATGCACTATTTCAATGTATTAACCTAACGTTGTAAAGAACCACATCAACACAAACCCGTCATGTAAGTTTTGTTTTTGCATAAAAACACGAAATAAGAGAAAATGACACCTAATATGCTCTCAATTTAATTTTCCAAAAGTAAAAGAAATATCTGTACAATTATCTTGTTTTCTTCATAAAGTTCTCTTCATATTTTCGGGGAAAATATAGCAGCTGCATAATGGGTCAGAATGATGATCAGTACCTTCATATCACAGTCACTGAATTCAGTACATATGATTTCCACTCAAATCCCATATACATCATCATATTTAAGATTTAACGTATGATTTTGCTGTAAAACATAACAACTGTAAGGTAAACATTAAACTGTAATGTATTCTGAAGAAGGAAAGATGATACATATCAGGGCGGCATCTTTCTAATTACACTTAATGTAGGTTTTAAAACTAAAGATAGAGCGAATTCCACAAGACCTGTTGCATAATAGAAAATTCTTTTCACTGAAGTTAGGCCTCGAAAGCATCTGAGACTGTAAACTAAGGAAAGGTCCTGTGCTAAGTCTAATTTGAGACTGCACTTACTCGTAAGGGGTCAGGTATGAGGTAATTCGAGTAGAAAGTGTAGTAAACATTTTAAACCACAATAATTACACACATCTTAGCAAGAAATAAAAAAAATCGAGTATACAAATGTAGTCGTCTGTTAATCATTCATAACTTATAAACTAAGTTATGGACCTCATTTAAACTGGATGGTATCTAGCGC
>NC_087213.1:48497959-48507959 GCF_015104395.2 Macrobrachium nipponense | reverse complement strand
CTCGCTATATCTATATCCTATATTCGTCTTTTAACTCATTTTTTGGAACATTTTTGTAAATTTCATGGTACTAAGTCGGATATGCCTCCTTGTTTTGTAAAAATTTATTGTTTTCTGTACGAATCATCTGTTGACAACGTGTGTGCTCCTCCAAGGTGTAGCTGCCTAAAAATCGCTAATCTTGCCTTCAGGCGTTTCCTCGTTTCTGTAGAGTGAAATCGACCTTATTGCTAATCTTGTCAAGTCAGTTTGAATATTAAGCCTACTTTTACTATGTCTTTGCTTTGTATGATCAGTTGTGACTAAGTAACGGGTCGTGCTTGACCGAAAGTTCTTGGCTCCCTTGCCTTTCAAGTTTTCCTCCGTGGCAAAAACCTTTATTTATACATAACATCACGTTTTATATACTTCGTATATATATATATATATATATATATATATATATATATATATATATATATATATGTGTGTGTGTGTGTGTGTGTGTGTGTGTGTGTGTGTACATACATACATACATGCATATATTATTGTTGTTATCTTTCAGAAGATGAACCCTATTCATATGGAACGAACCCACAGTGGCCATTGTCTTGATATTCAGGCTTCCAAAGAATATGGTGCATGGAAATGTATCAACATGCAAGGAGAACAGCATTAGGGCAGTAATGCATTCCATCTTCGCTTGAACTTTCGAAGTTCCAGTTGTATAGCATCTGCAAGGAGACTGTCCCACAGTCCAGCTGTACAAATAAAGGACCCCAGGAACTGCGAAGTTCGACAGCGAGGCACATTTACTGCATATTGGTGCTGCTGTTCAGCGAATCTGGTTGCTCTCGGCAAGAGAAGTGTATCATGGATCAATTGTGAATGTGGAAAATCTCTATTAAATACAACTTTGGAAAATGTGACAAACGAGAGATCAACCGTCGATGGTCAATGTCATAACTGCTAGAATTAGGAAACAGATATCTACCACCATGAACCACTCTATCTACAAGGGATAAATCTCTGGCAGAAGCAGACATCCTCACCAGAGAAGAGTATTCCAGGAAAGGAAGCACATATCACCTAAAACAGTAACATTTATTTTATCATTGCTATACATATATGAGGCCTTACAAACAGTACCTAATTTTCTTGAGGCATTTGCTGAAACTTTCTCGAAAGTAAGATGTAAGTCAAAACTTACACCTAGAACAGTTAAAGTTTCACTCATTCAGCAAACCCCTATCCATCTGAAGGGGAGGATAGGATGGAAAATGGAAAATATGTATAAGTTCGTCTCATCAATAGTGTTTTCGCTTTACTGGAATTCAGCCTCATATCCCCCTCGACTACACCATTATTAACTTATCCGGTCCATGTCCGATTAAGGGTGATGGCAGCTTCGTTTCTCATATGTGGAGACTTTACTGCACCATGAAGTGTTGCATCATCGGCATACTGAACAAATCTAATTTTCCAGGCCAACAATCATATTACTTGTAAACGCCAAAAATAATAATGGACCAGAATCACTACCCTGTGGAACTCTGGACACAATAGGTCTCGGTTCACTATAGATCCCGACAGTGACTAGCTCCTGTCTACTTGTAAGGAAATCTTGAAGTAATCCTAAACCATATCCACCCGCTTCAAGATTTAGAAGTTTATAAACAACTACCTTATAATTTACTAAATCGAAAGTAGCACATAAATCTAATTAAATTACTTTGCAATAAAATCCCTTATCATGTCCTCTTGTAAATTTCATGTGAAGTCTAAAAAATCATCGCAGGTACATAACTGTAAAAAAGGGGAAAAAAGCATATCATAGTTTTACCACACCACTGAGCTGATTAACAGGTCTCCCAGGGCTGGCCCGAAGAATTGGATGTTTTTTTACGTGGTAAGGAATCAATTGGTTTCGTAGCAACAGGACCTATAGCTTATTGTAGGATCCGAACCACAAAATATCCAGAAATGAATTTCTATCACCAGATATAAATTCCTCTGATTCCGCGTTGGCCGAGCGGAGATTCGAAATTCGAACTACCAGATTGGTAGGCAAACACGAAAACCACTGGTCCAACTAGGAACTGTAAAAAGGAGAAAACGGCGTATACTATAGGGAGTTTAGGGACATTAACGTTCACTTAAGGGTTGAATGATTTGTTAAGCAGTCTGGAAACAAATTAATAGCAATTTTTGTGTGGAAATCAATTGCTATTGAAATAGTGCTGCAAGAAAAGAATTTCTTCATGAAGTAAGGTCCAACTAAAAGTATTGATTAAAGCACCATGTACGAGAGAGTGGACAGAGTTTAGTTCAAAATTAGAAAAGCAAAAGCTATAAAAACTAGAATCAAGACCAGTGGACGTTCTTTACAGAAAATGATATTGTAGTATTTCCCCTTTTTCCTTGACGACAGCTTTAGACGGGATTTGATTAGGATTATTGAAATTAAGCTCATCTCAAAAAGTCCCAAGAAAAATCAGCTCGTTCTTCAGGTTTAAGGATAGGCTTTGCTCTTTCGATGTCGTCTGATGTTGTCCCAAATGTAATCTAGGAACAAGTCGGATATACCAGGCAGCTACTCAGGGTCAGAGCCGCCTCCTATAACTCCTGGCTGTCGACTGTCTATCCAGAGATATTCAGTATTTGAAGTCATGCTACCAAGTATAAATTCAGATAAATAATGAAGACTAAAGTTATACGCCAAGCACATAACTAACAAAAACTTCTAATCCTTAAATCTTTATATATGAAACTACGGGTTTCTACGTTAAAGATTCACTAAGAGCTGTACCTCTGATTTCTCTCTCTCTCTCTCTCTCTCTCTCTCTCTCTCTCTCTCTCTCTCTCTGTATATATATATTATATATAATATATATATATATATATATATATATATATATATATATATATATATATATATATATATATATATATATATATATATATATATATATATAATGGTTGCTTTAAAGTGATCCTGGCATTTTAATTGTGCTTTTTGTTTAAGTACCTATATTACTGTCTTAGTTTTTTCTCTACTTTTTCAACCAAAAAAATTTTTCCCGTTATTCATTTGGAGATTTGGTGATTTTCTTTTTTCTTTTTAATGTGGTCTTTTGTAACCATATGTTTGTCCTTATGTGATGTAATTTTATGCTCTATTTTTCTGTTTAAGTGTGCTCTAGTGTGTGCAATTATGAAGAGAATTTTTATATTTTAACGTAATTCGGTGTTAGCCGCTAACCCCATTATATAAAATCGTGCATTCCCTTATTTGCATATATGGGTCTATTAAATACAAGTATATTATTATCCATTTAAAGTTTATCTTCCCATTTTCTTTTTCCTTTGTATTTGTTTTCGTTTACTTCCCTACCGATCGCCATGTGACACCTTGTCAGTTACTTGAGGAAATGTAATGTTATTTGCTAATATACGCAATTCGTTGTCCTAGCTTCTAGAGTCGCCAATCATCCTCAAGTATTTTACTGGAGAATATTTAAACCATAGTATGTTTGAAGTTTTCAAGAGTGCGCAGGCTCACACCATTTTCCTTCAACACTTTTTCCGTTCACTATATAGTTTTGTATGATGGTGCTGCTTTTGTCCTTATGCACCGGGATCCGTATGAAGTTTTTCATACTTCTCACATCATAATTATTACGAATAATCCTTGAGGATGTATGCGTGTGGCTGTGAAGTGTATTAAATGGTTTCCCTATTCCCTTGTATATACAAATTGTTGCCTTAGTTCTACAAAGAAAAACTTAGTATATTTTAGACAAATTTAACCTATTTTAACACAATAGTAATTTTGGTGAACAATAATTGTGACATTTTGATTTCTGGATGATAACCAGATATATTTTTAACAGTTACCTTCATGCCATACGCAAACAAAATAACAAAAATATATCTTCACCTCTACTACTATAAAAAAAAAAAAAATAATAAATTACATATCCATACTTATACCTGAATTTCGTTATACTCACCTCTTATCATTATGATCTCATACTCGTAACTATGATGCACATACCTGAAACATGACAAACATCATTAGATACAAAAATCAAGAATTTTTGCTTAAATATGGATTTACTATGTTTTACCAAAAATAACGGTCATAATAAAATGATCAACCAAACTATCTTAAAAGCAGTGTTTCTTCAGAAAATTGTACCAGACATCCTCGAAATGACAGTTACCCAATCAATCACTTGAAATTTCTGTCAAGTTTCCCATTCTCTAGGCCTATCATGTCATTATTAGAGCAAATTAAACCTTCCGCTCGGTACCGTCCACATTTTATGACTGCAGGATTCTAACGCAAAACTTTCATAAAGCTATTAACTTTCCCTTATGAAAGTTACACTCTTAACCATGAAACCGGACCTATTCTTATAACGATAGTTAACGGTTCTATCATCATGCTGAAATACTTTTATTTACTCCCAACCAACTCGGTCATTCCGACCTTACCAAATTTTTACTCCCACTCACCCAGGTCCTGCATTCACCTGACCCGCATACTTACCGATAACGTCAGCATATTTTCTGTTTGCTTGATATATGCTTGTTATTATATCATTCAAAGACTGCCGCATCCTTCTTTATCTCAAGTCAAATGTTATGAATCCGAAGATCTTCCAAGGCCTATATATGCATCTTTGCCCTCGATGTGGGACCACCTTGACGTGGTAAGGTGGCTCTTGAAACTCAGAATTTGTTCCCGGGTTTGAGTCCAAGAGTCTCATATATCATAATCTATATCTTTGGACCAATTTTGTGGAATTTTCCACTTTTGTAAAATTTATTGGACCTGAAAATAGCAAAAGATATCATAGCCAGGATTGGGTTTATATCCGAAGCTAATTAGTGGGAAAACTGCCCAATAATGTTCAGACCTGAGAGATATCAGGCGGAACTATTTCACAGGGCTGGACCACGGATTCCAGGGGGCTCAGGTTCTGGGGGTAGGACTCTCGGCATTCTATCCGGTATGCCCATACCATGTAACACTCAGTCTTATCAAGCGGGTTTGGCTTAAACTTGAGCCACTCTAATCATGTTGTGCCATCCCTGTGGGGTAGGGTAGGGACACAAGCATTTAGGACTCGGTCCTCACTTGCACCATTAGTAGAGGAATAAACTCCAAGAAAGGCTAATTATGTCATTTTAAGGTTTTCAAGTTTAAATTAAGGTATTTTATCCCCTCAAATCTACATGACCGGTAACTACAAGAATTCGAGTACCCATAGACCTCTTGATAATTTGGTGCAGATGACCAACTTGGACAAAGCCTTGGACTATCCCCAGGAAATCACAATTAATCAAGAGAAGAGTTGTAGCTCTAAAATGGACTCTGCTAATGCCTCTACTAAGGATACAGTATCTACAAAACATTGTGTTGGAAAATCACCAAATGTTAATAATTTGCAAGTGCCTCATGCAGTGGGCATACCAGTCCAGTGTGACCATGAAACTATTTAGATAACTTTCAATCTCTTTGGAGCCATTATTGAAATATGAATGAAGTTGCATTAAAATGGGAAGCATGGGTTACTTTGGATAAATATGAAGAAACCATAAAGACTTATTAAAAAAGCTTTGACGACAGATAAAGTACATAAAATTTTGGATATATATGTACCAGCTGAATGGCCCCATCCAGAACTCTCAAACCTCCATGTGGCTAGTTCCTACAGCTAAGGAGGAAAACTACAATTATCATAAGCTCTGCAAGTACCTCTAGAAGAAGCTGGGGGGAATAAAGAGTGGAGATATATCTAGATTTGTAAAAGGTATAGTGGTCAATTATGCTAAATCAAAAATACAAGCACAAATGCTGCCTTTAATGAATATGTTTAAGGAAATCAGCCCCACCTGAATTTTAGTTTTGGCTGAGGTTTCATTTCTGACAAACATTTAAATAAGTTCACAGAAAGTTAAATCCTTGAAATGAGCCCATCGACAGTATGGAAAGGGGAAAAGACATCTATTGCCAATATGATAATTTTGACCTTTGAAGACCCTAACATTCCATCCCATGTAATCTTCGAAAATGAAAGAGTGCAAGTAAGACCCCTCCTCCCAAAACCTATTCAATGTTTTAACTGTTTCAAGTTTGGTCATTCTTCGAGAGTGTGTAGGAAGGCAAAAGTTTGTATAAATTGCTATGCCCTTAACCACAATGCGTGTTCTGTAACGACAAAGTGTACTAATTGCCACCTCAACCATAAGGCTAATATAAAAACTGTGAAGCTTATAAATATGAACAGGCATTAGTAAAGAAAGTTAATACTGAACATATTAGCATTGAGTATGCCAAACAACAATTGGTCCAATCAAAGAGCTATGCAAGAGCTCTAAACCTGTTGTCCTTACTACCACAAAGGGACCAGCGGCGCCACCTCCTGCTGTAGGTGTATCAACACCTGTAGTAGAGGCTCAAGTATCTAGGTCAGGTGCTCAGTCACTGAAGGCAAGAGCACACACCACCAAAACAGGCAAGCTGCCTGTGGTTGGAAATGAGGCTCTCCCATCATCTCTTCCATCTCCTATTTTCAAAGTAGTAAATCTATCACAGGCAGAATCTCTGCCTGATCTAATGGAGTCAGAACAGCTAAGAAACCCCAAGAAAGGAAGGACTCCTTCAGGTTCTCCTCCATGTACTCCAAATATATTTGATTAACAGCTATAGTGTGCTTAGCTTAAGTGAAGCAAGTACTTCAATGAAACCTAACATACAACCAAGGTAAAGAGATTGGTCATATCACAATGATAGACATTCATTCTAAATGATAGACATTCATTCTATCACAATGATAGACATTCATTCTAAAGCAAACCAAAGTAGGAGAAATAAAGATTACAGGGTAAGTCATAGAAAACCATCTATTTCTAGAACACCCAAAGAGGAAAAAAGAAAGGCTTTCAATTCAGCTTCATAATGGCTTTATTCAACATCCTACAATGGAACTGTTAAGGATTGCGTTCTCATGCTGAAAATCTCAAAGTCGTTCTAAGAGAAACTAATCTTGTTGTAATTTGCTTGCAGGAAACTCAATTAGATCCAGAGAATCTCAATCCTGGACTTAATTATGAGATCTTCACCTCTACCCCTCCAGTGGGTGATCGACCACATGCAGGAGCTGCTATTATTGTGAGCAAATCACTGACTTGCTTGCCTGTAGCCTTCAGTACACATTTACAGTCTGTTAGTCTTAGGGTGCTATCAAACAAGCAGATTGCTGTGTTCTGTATACCTGCCTCCTAGATCTAACTTCATAAATGCTGATATCCAATCACTAACTGATCAACTGCCGCAACAATTTTTTATTCTTGATTATTTAATGCCCACAATCCATTATGGGAAGGACATACATCAGATATTGAATGTGAAACTATAGAAGACATTAGATAATAATAATAATAATAATAATAATAATAATAATAATAATAATAATAATAATAATAATAATAATAATAATAATCAGAAGATGGATGCCGGGTACCAACTCAAGAAAAGAGGCAACAAAATCAACCATCTGATGTTCATGGATGACATCAAGCTGTATGGTAAGAGCATCAAGGCAATAGATACCCTAATCCAGACTGTAAGGATTGTATCTGAGGACATCAGGATGGAGTTTGGAATAGAAAAATGCGCCTTAGTCAACATACAAAAAGCCAAAGTAACGAGCACTGAAGGGATAAAGCTACCTGATGGGAGCAACATCAAACACATAGATGAGACTGGATACAAATACCTGGGAATAATGGAAGGAGGGGATATAAAACACCAAGAGATGAAGGACACGATCAGGAAAGAATATATGCAGAGACTCAAGGCGATACTCAAGTCAAAACTCAATGCCGGAAATATGATAAAAGCCATAAACATATGGGCAGTGCCAGTAATCAGATACAGTGCAGGAATAGTGGAATGGACGAAGGCAGAATTCCGCAGCATAGATCAGAAAACCAGGAAACATATGACATAACACAAAGCACTACACCCAAGAGCAAATACGGACAGACTATACATAACACAAAAGGAAGGAGGGAGAGGACTATTAAGTATAGAGGACTGCGTCAACATCGAGAACAGAGCACTGGGGCAATATCTGAAAACCAGTGAAGACGAGTGGCTAAAGAGTGCATGGGAAGAAGGACTAATAAAAGTAGACGAAGACCCAGAAATATACAAATACAGGAGAATGACAAACAGAACAGAGGACTGGCACAACAAACCAATGCACAAACAATACATGAGACAGACTAAAGAACTAGCCAGCGATGACACATGGCAATGGTTACAGAGGGGAGAGCTCAAAAAGGAAACTGAAGGAATGATAACAGCGGCACAAGATCAGGCCCTAAGAACCAGATATGTTCAAAGAACAATAGACGGAAATAACATCTCTCCCATATGTAGGAAGTGCAATACGAAAAATGAAACCATAAACCACATAGCAAACGAATGCCCGGCTCTTGCACAGAACCAGTACAAAAAGAGGCATGATTCAGTGGCAAAAGCCCTCCACTGGAGCCTGTGCAAGAAACATCAGCTACCTTGCAGTAATAAGTGGTACGAGCACCAACCTGAAGGAGTGATAGAAAACGATCAGGCAAAGATCCTCTGGGACTATGGTATCAGAATAGATAGGGTGATACGTGCAAATAGACCAGACGTGACGTTGATTGACAAAGTCAAGAAGATAGTATCACTCATTGATGTCGCAATACCATGGGACACCATAGTTGAGGAGAAAGAGAGGGAAAAAATGGATAAGTATCAAGATCTGAAGATAGAAATAAGAAGGATATGGGATATGCCAGTGGAAATTGTACCTATAATCATAGGAGCACTAGGCACGATCCCAAGATCCCTGAAAAGGAATCTAGAAAAACTACAGGCTGAAGTAGCTCCAGGACTCATGCAGAAGAGTGTGATCCTAGAAACGGCGCACATAGTAAGAAAAGTGATGGACTCCTTAGGAGGCAGGATGTAACCCGGAACCCCACACTATAAATACCACCCAGTCGAATTGGAGGACTGTGATGGAGCAAAAAAAAATAAATTAAAAAAAAACAATAATAATACTATTGTGATTTTAAATTATGGTACTATGACTTACCATAATATATATTGATCTGGGTATATGTTCCTCTGCAATAGCTTTAGATTTTAATTGGTCGGTAAATGAATTTTTAAATAGCAGTGATCACTATCCCATTCTTATAAGTATGCCAGAAATATCCCTACAGCAATGGCACAGAAATGGAAGCCATTAGAAACTGATTGGGAGAAGTATGAGAAGGAAATCCAACTAGATAAACCATTTGAATCTTTTAACAACCACATAAAAACGTATGATTATTGAACAAACACTATTTAGCCAGTGTAGAATCCTCTATTCCAAAATCGGTTCCAAGGTGGGACAAAAAATGTACTTGCTTAAGAAAAATTACCACTGCCAAAACAATATCTAAGTGAGTCATGGAAAAACAACGCTGATACCTTCGATGTACCAAGAAAGACTCTTGGATTTACTATATAAATGGAATTTACTCTAAAACACCATTGAATTTTGTATGGAAAAGGGTACGAAAACTTACAGGGAAATTTGTGCCAACCAAAATTCCCTCTTTGAGAGTAGGAAATAACCTTATTTCAAACCCTTTAGATGTAGCTGGATCACTGGGTCAACATTTTTCCAATATTTTTAGCACTAATAACTATTCTAGTGAATTCCAAAGAATCAGGAACACTCAGGTCAATCTGAATCTATCTGGTGATAACTAGTAGGTATACAATGCAAGATTCTCTTTTCAAAAACTGCATGAAGCGCTCCCTTCAACACATGACATCTCTGGTGAAGAAACTATTTTATATATAATGCTTAAGAAGTTACCTGAAGAGGCCAAAAGCTGCCTTCTTATGGTCATTACCAAGATTTGGGAGAGTGGGATTATGTCGAGATCTTCGAAAATTTCC
>NC_087213.1:48465459-48492959 GCF_015104395.2 Macrobrachium nipponense | reverse complement strand
TATTATTTCTGTTCCTCATTGTGTTTTACATAGCACATGCGTTTATGTAGTGGACGTGTTTATTTATATAGTTACTTTGATAAGGTTGCCAATAGGCCTAGTGATCGTAAGAAAACTAACTTTGAAATGGCTACCGTCGTTTCCTCGTGGGCATCTGCACCAGTTTCATCTAGTAATCCTGTTGTATCTTTAGTTAATGCTAGATCCCCTATCGTTCCTATCCAAGGGCGCGTTAATGGGGTTTTACCTCAGAGGGTAGAACCTTGGATCTCATTCATCAGTGGATGCTCATTTGAAAGCGAAATGTATATCATTCCCTTCCCTACAGCTTCAGGAAGCTAAAAGCTTCATTGATTTTCAAAAGGGGATGCTGGGTCATACCTTAGGGGTGTTTCCTTTCAAGAAGCAAAACATGGGAGGAATTTAAAGTTAAACTACGCTCTGTATATGGCAGTGAGGAAGCGTTGGATGAAGTTTTAGCATTATGTAATATTTATAATCTTCTCTCTATGACTCATCTTAGCTTGGTTGATAGGGCGGCACTTATTGCAGACTGTCTGAATGAATACATGGATCAATTTAATCAATCAAATTGGGTTAATGGTGATGAAATAGCTGTAAAGGATTTTGTCAGGCTTATATATCTAACTTTCATAACAGCAATGTTGCCAGAAGCCTTGATACAGTGTTTTGACGAAGAGCTAACGCCTGAAGTACAGAATTGGACATATACAAACAAGTTAAGAAACATATGTCTAAATGTGCAGATTTAGACCCCTCTCTTGTCTTAACTTTTTCAAAGAATGAAAATAAACTACAGCAGGTAAACGTAGTTAGTAGTAACACGGTCGGGATAACTTGTTTTAATGATGAACGATTGCCACACATGTTTTTGCTCCATTCATAATAGCACGAGTCATGCATACGCTCATTGTAATGCGCACAACCATTCACAGAGTAACGCTAAAAATACACAGGACGTTGCAAATGATAATAAGAAGAAATATCCAAATAACTACAAAAAGAAACAAACGCAAGGCAACACAGTGCAGAATCAGAAACAAGCAAATTGGTCTTAAGGGAACTCGGTTCCTAATCCATCTATCCAAAACAATCAAAGTCAGCCAAATTTTCCCCGTGTCCAAAGCTAATCAAATACCACGTAAATAACTCCAGCGGGGTGGAGAATGATGCTGGGTCGTCCATATCACCATCTTTTGAATTGAATAATAAATTTAATCATCTAGAAGACTTGTGTGAAACACAGAATTTTCCTACGAACCACATATCCATATCCAAAAAGTCAGTGCAGGATCCCGTAGATTTTCATAGAATTCATGCCATCATTAGTACTGGTGAATTACACCCTACATTGCACACAGTTAATCTAGAATATCAACCTTTTACATTGTTTCTCGATTCCGGTAGTCCACATGACATAATGGACTTACGGACTCATCACTTGCTGTTTTCAAACTTCCCTATTAAGAAGTCCGGAGTCCGACTATCGGGTATCAGTAATAATGAACTAAGTGTTGTAGGCGTAACTCAGGTTCAGTACAAGGGGATAAGCGCATGCTTACCAATACCTTTATAGTTGTGCAACACATTGATATGTATCCAGTTGTAATTGTAGGATATCCATCTATGTGCATTCAAAACATTGTTCTAGCTCCTGCAAAGAATGGCATGTTTATCAAAAGAAAATTCTACAAATCTTCCAACACATTAAAATCCATTTTGGACAAAAAGGAGACAGACAATAAAACAGTAACGTACATCGAAGAACCAATTACCTGTCTCATGAACCATGATATTATTCAAACCACCCAACATAATTCTCGTAAACCTGTATTGGCAACTTACACGCAATTTCTCGGGCTGAATACACCCTCATATCTCTCAGTGCGTGTTAGGAAAACTTTGCCAGAATCTGAAATCTTAATCCTTCTACACACTCGGAAAATTAATGGAATTTCCATAACACAAGCATTGTACACTGTTGACTCTCAGCATCAGGTCAACACTGATGTCTGTAACCACTTGAATACCTATCTAGTAATCAAACGAAATCAGCATATTTTAGATATCGAAGTGTATAAATACCGCATTCTTACCATTGCTGAAATTAACCCCGCTCAACCCACTTTTGACGAGTCCCTCTTACAATCAATCAAAGGTAAAATTGATGCAGATATTCAAGATGTGGGGATCAAACAGAAATTTTTTTAACTTCTGTGTAAATATTATGATGTCTTTTCCACTAGAGAGAGATCTCTAGGAAAACCAGATGTCATTGAACACCACATATTGTTAAAAGACAAGAATAAAGTTATTTACATACCCTCGTACCGTCTCCCTATGAAATTTCAGAATGGAATCAATGAAGTAAACAAAATGTTAGAAGAAGGGGTTATTAGGAAGTTGAAAAGTCCTTATAACTTTCCTTTAATTGTTGTGCCCAAAAAAGATCGGACTTGGCGAATTTACGTAGATTTCCGTCGCTTAAACAAAGAAACGATTCCTGATCGTTTTCCAGTGCCACGTACCGACGATATCTTATCCTTGTAAGGCAGAATAATTACTACATGTCGTTGGACTTACTCAAAGGCTTTCACCAGATACCCTTAGATAAGGAGAGTACACCTTATACCGCCTTCAGCGCATCCAGGGGACACTATGAATTTTTGCATATGCCTTTTGGCTTACGTTGCGCCCCGATCACATTTACCAGAATGGTTAATATAGTGTTTGGTGACTTGCTGGGTGAAATTCTTTATGCCTATATGGACGATCTTGTAATCTTTCCTTATACCTTAGAAGAGCACTTGCATAAACTTGAACTAGTTCTTCAGAATAAGACAGTATAATTTAAGAGTAAGAATATCCAAGTGTGAGTTTTTTAAGTCTGAACTAGTCTATTTAGGCTTTATGGTATCTCGGCAAGGTCTTAAGGTAGTCCACGATAAGGTTTCGGCTATCCGTAACTTTCTGGTACCTACTAACATTAAGGGCATACAACAATTTCTCGGGTGTACGGGATATTATCTGCGGCTTGTGTGCAACTATTCACTGATAGCAGCTCCTTTAACTGTTCTTACGAGGAAGGGTGCAGATTTTATATGGTCTGAAATGCACCAACAGGCGTTTGACCTTGAAAGAGAAATTGTGCAGTTCACCTATCTTAAAATTTTCTGATTTCAGTAAAGAATTCTTTATTGCAACTGATGCCTCAGATCAGGGGGTAAGAGGGGTACTACTTCAGCAATATGATAAGCAGCTTTTCCCGATAGCTTTTTATTCATGTAAACTGAAGCCCTCTGAGAGTGAATATGCAGTAATAGACAAGGAAGGGCTAGCTATCATTAACTCATTAGTACATGTCAAATTCATCATCTATGGTTATTCTGTTAAGGTCCTTACTGACCATAAGCCCCTCACCGACTTCTTCAAAGGCTTTAATCACAGTCCCAAAAGAACTCGGTGACATATGATCATTCAGGACTTTGGCGCAAAGATAGGATACTTACCTGGGAAAGCAAATATCATTGCTGACGCATTATCCCGCAACCCCGCGCCAACATGCTCAGAACCATTAGCTGAATTAGAAGATATTGAAACATTCGTACCAAATGTTAAAATAGTATCCGAACAAGAAAATTCACTAATCCAAACAATCGCGAACGTTGAAGACGTGGGTTAAAGCAATGAACTGGTACAGACTGAACAAAAGAAAGACCCTCAGTTAAGTAAAATGATAGATGCTTTGAATGGAAATCCTAAAGAAAAAGAATATATAAAATATTCGCAGCAGAATTACATAATCAAAGATAATATTCTGTGTAGATCCGTGATGAGAAAAACCCGAAGTACACCATAGGTGACTAACGACCAGGTATAGTACCAATCTCTCTTATACCAACTGTCCTAAATTGTTTGCATTCCATCCCCATACATGGTCACCCTGGGTTCTCTATCATGTCACAGAAAGCCAAATCACTATTCTACTGGTCTACGATGCTTACAGATATAAAAAAACATATAGCAAATTGTCACACTTGCCACGAAAACAAAGGGCACACTAAGACACCTGTCAGTCTTGGGGCCTACCCCATGCCAAACAAATCTTTTGAACGAGTACACTTAGATTTATCAACAGGGTTTTACGAGTCTGACAGAGGGAATAAGCACCTCTTAGTGTTAATCGATGCCTTTACCAGATACACAGAATTAATACCCTTGAAAAACAAAACTGTGATTGAATGCGCTAGGAAGTTTTATGAATATTATATTTGTAAATACGGAATTCCACACATAATAATCTCCGTCTCTGGTGAAGAATTCAATAATCACTTTCTTAACTCCTTGTGCGAATTCCTAGGCATAAAGAAAATCAATACCATGATTTATCACCCTGAATCGAATGGGTTAGTAGAACGGGTGAATAGGAAGGTGTTAAATATCCTACGAGTCACACTCGGGGGTGTGGACCCCAATTGGGATATATCCATCCCGGCGGTCTTAAGCACTCTTAACCACAGCTATCACACTTCTATCAAAATGCCGCAACATGAAGCACTTTATGGCACAACCCGCTAGGACGCCCTTCCACATCCTTCCTGCGACAAGCAATTTAACCAATCCTTTAAAGGATATCATGAATGCTAGTGTAAGCAGGTTCAATATACTTCGTAAGAATCTAGAAGAAGCTCAAATAACCATGAAAAATAATCACGATAAAACTGCCAAACAAACAAAACCATGTGCAGTAGGTGATCGAATCTATATACAAATATACATACGCAAGGGTCTGAACTATAAACTAACGCCTAAATTCGAAGGACCATTTATCATCCTTGAACTGCTAACAGCAAATAGGCTGAAAGTTCAGAACGTAGCACAGCCTACTGACATTAGGACCGTTCCTATAGCCATGTTAGGTGCTAAATTGTAGGGGTAGTATGAAAAAAAGAGGAATATATATATATATATTATATATATATATATATATATATATATATATATATATATATATACATATATATATATATGTATATATATATATATATATATATATATATATATATATATATATAAATATATATATATATATATAACTTATATGATAAACTTGTGAGGAAATATGTATCTTTGTTTTATAAAGAAAAAAATTATCTGTATATCGTGTACTCCCATGTGATGGTTAATTCTAAATATGAGCAATTACATATATTCGGCTATTTGCAGGCTTCCAACATGCAGCTTATCTTGTTTGTACTGGTACTGATTTATCAGGCATTTTTCTCGTGTGGGATTAGTTCCAAAACAAAGGGAATTCAGTTTAGTCATGGCTCAATCAGTGAAAGAACCGAAGACCTATTTCTTACATCAAGTAACATAATTCTGGAAGCTGATATGCAAGCGATTTTCTTGCCAGAAAACCATGTCTTCAATTTGAAATCAGACTTATCTCGATTTGCTGAGTCACTGAATCAACTCCAGAACTTACTTTCCCTTGAGCGATGAACATCCGCTTGCTCAGACCTTGGGTATCGCTGAGTTAATGTCTTTTTATTTGCAAAATAAGACGGCTGAAACAGAGTGCTAAGCACGCGACCTTCTTATGTTGACCATTCCACACGCCAGTGTAGAAAGGCGTAACCCTTTTATATTTGCCACACTTAATCTGTTCGGCACCGAAGCAAGCTTAGATCTTGGAATTTCCAATCGTCTTAAAATTAACGATCAGAATAAGAGAATTGAATTTTACAGCATGAACATGAATTAATTTTCTCTGAACTCCATAAACAGTTAGAATCAATAAATGCGCCTATGACGTTAGTGAACGAGCATTCTAGTAACATAAATCATATCAAGGACGTCCTATCGTTGTTTGCAACCTTAGCATATTATAATATGAAGATGGATCATATACATACTAAGATTTCTAATTTCATTGAAAAATCCAAAGATTATGTTGAAGCCATAGCCCTCGCAACTAAAGGAGTCCTGTCGCCGCACTTGTTACCCATCAAAGACTTAACATTTACCTTAGAGAACGCGCGTGATAAACTTGGTTGCACTCCTTTGTTAGAAGCACAAAAGATTGAGTTCTATTATAGCCTAATCTCAGTCAGCGTGGAACATTATAGAATCATGATTAATATCCCCCTTGATCCTTCTGATGCATGGGAATCCTATAAAGTAGCTCCATTTCCCACTTACATGTCAAATAGCTCATAACCAGTAATATCGAATCTGTCTGGCTACGTATTAATTTCCCCTAACAAGGAAACCTTTACTGTCGTCAGAGACCTAGAAACATTCGCTAATTGCTACACAGCCATGAATAAAAAGGTTTGCGCGGCTGACTCCTTTGAATTCCGGAATGTGTCCGAGGGTTCATGTGAGTTAGACCTAGCCCTTAATGGAACTTTGCCCCATACGGGAGAACACTACTTGGATCACCCCTACCCTTATGACAAGTATAAGTTCGCTCATAGGGTAAACAACGGAACCTGGCTGAGATTCTCCCTACAACCATTCCGGGGCAACTGTCCGGATGGATCAGCTACTGAATCTCATCTGTTCATCGCTGCCAACGGCTGCAGTGGAGCAACGGCCAACTACACCGTCCACGGGATAAGCACAATCATCCGAGAGAGGTCCTACTTCGCAAATTTTAGCTGGGGCACCACCCACATCGCGGCCCTCCCACTGCCCTACAATAAGAAAGTAGCCAAGCAGCTGAGGCGTTTAGCTATTATGGATCCGGTCCACCCAGTTTACAGTGCTAATGAGGATCTTCGATACTACGCGCTACTAACTACGGTTTTGGGCACTGTGGCGGTTACCATCGCAGTGAACGTATTCGTTTGGCGCACCAGCAGAACGTCAGAGACTGTCCAGACAATCTCCCTTATCCCGTCACGGCATGGGATATCAGCGTTACTTGAACCCGGCCAATTCATTGACACGAGGTGATTTGATTGGAATTGTGAAGTGTGTGAAAAGTTGATCAGTATATTGGTTAGTTTGTGAAGTAGAGGATCTCATTAGACATTAACAATGCATTCCATGTGTAAAATTATCAGTATATTAATCTATCAGTGCGCACCTACCTGAAGCATATAGTATAATTAATCTAACAGCTCGCACCCACCTGAAGCATATATAATTAAACTAACAGCGCGCACCTACCTGAAGCATATATAATTAATCTAACAGCACGCACCTACCTGAAGCATATATAATTAATCTAACAGCACGCACCTATCTGAAGCATATTTAATTAATCTTACAGCACGCAACCTTAACCTGACGCAATATAATTAACTAACGCGCGCACCTACCTAAGAGCATATAAATTTAATTAATTAACAGCACGCACCTACCTGAAGCATATATAATTAATCTAACAGCACGCACCTACCTGAAGCATATATAATTAATCTAACAGCGTGCACCTATCTGAAGCATATTTAATTAATCTAACAGCACGCACCTACCTGAAGCATATATAATTAATCTAACAGCGCGCACCTACCTGAAGCATATATAATTAATCTAACAGCGTGCACCTATCTGAAGCATATATAATTGAAACAATGAATCAATATAGCTGTGCGTTTGCACGCATCAGGAATATATAAGTGTATACAAATCCTTAATCTATTTTATGTTAATCAATACATATATAGGCCTTGTATCTTATATCTTATATTTTATCTCTCACAAGGTACCATTAATTTTTATCCTTATAACCTTATATCAATATATATAATCTTCGTGTGTCATGTAACTACCAGAAATGTATTACTATGTGGTGGAGTATTTATTTTCATGACTTGCATTTATACAAGAATATCAATATAGCATATATATAACGTTTTGGATTTAAATCAACTCGAGTGCGTAGGATTTTTACCTATATATATGTGTGTGTGCGTGTATATATATATATATATATATTAGATATATATATATATATATATATATATTATATATATATATTATATATATATATATATGTATATAGTATATATATATATATATATTATATATATATATATATATATATATATATATATACATGGTCATGGTCATTCTAGCAGCAACATATAGTTACCATAAATATATTTTTCTAGTTTTCAATGCAGTTTTCGTCGTTTGTACAAAAAAGTAAAAATAAAAAAATAAAACTATATTACCTGCCTCCAAAGTATTACTTCATAACTTTACAATTTGCGATTCTATTTCCTCTCCAGCGTCATCACAGCATTTATAACATTTTATGTACGCTCCTGTTAACGTTTTTTTGCCTCAATCTCGTTATTTTCTGTAATCCCATTTTATTTCATGCAAACCGGACAAGGTTTTCTTATTCATGCCAACACGATCACTTGATGGTTATTTTTTCTAAAGCAACATGAATTTAAAGATATTGTTCATTAATCCACATTTACAAGAGTAATGGCTATTCAATCACAAGAGCGTTTGCAAAAACAGGAACATGACCAAGTACTCATTCACTGATATGAATGAACGCTGTTTTGACTATCGATCACACAATAACCAGACGTTGATTACAACTGTATGAAAATGGAAGTAGAGGTGCCATGCAGTTTTCAAGAGTAGCGCATACGCTCTTTATCAGCACAGAATTAAAATAATTTTTCATAATACTGAAGTGGATAGCAGAATGACTAAGAAATATTTCAGAACGATGCTGTTTAGCTGCTAGACGACATGGAAGAGTGTTTAACTGAAAAGTTTTTGGTACAGCAAGAGAGAGCTATTATTGGTCAATTTACCTCACTGTTAAATAATTTGTATAAGAAAAAACAAGAATGGTAGCACAAAGAAAAATGTATCATTTTCAAACTAGGAAGAAATGATTGATAAAACATTAAGAAGAAAATCGAGAGCTGAGTATTTGATTCGTATAAAATGAAATGGCGTCCGAACAGCAGTAGTCACGGGTGCCGAAGGAGAAAATCAAATTTATAAAAATTTCAAGTTGTATTACTTCAGATAAATTGTAAAATATTGTTTATATTAAAGTATCTTCATTCTCAAATTTTAAAACTAGAAAAATGCGAAAAAGGCGTTAAAACCCCATATGAAATAATAGATATAATTTACGCAAAGAAGGTTATGATTTGTAGAGTATATAAAAAACACTGAAGGAGTGAATACCTTATCTATCGCAAACTTGAATCAGGACCAGTTTAGTTTAGGGGATCCTTATGAACTTTACAAACCTCCTTTAAAATTTTTTGATAGATGTTACGATGAAACCTGCTTATCAGTTAAACTACAGTGCGATCGATTGGTGTTTAAAGTTTTTAAGGCTAGTCAGTCATTGCAAATTTGAACGCAAGAACAGAATGGCGTAGGCGGAGCTTTTAGTATGTGTGGCCTGGTTACTCACAACACGATCAGATCTCATTAATGGTGTCATTTTGCTTTTAGCAGCCAAACACATGTGGCGCAAGTTCTGGAGAGAAATGAACTATATACTATCGCCTTTTCAGCCTAAACCCTGATTAATCTTAAAAACAAAGACAGAAAAGGGAAGGTATTTTAGTAGAAAGATTGGCTACTTAAAAGGGATCTCCATTCCACATTCAAAGTTACTGGAGGAACTTGAAATACGTCCTGATGCTAGACTTTATCTTCTCATCATTATGTGTCACTACTCAATAGCGAAAGGACACCAGGGGCCTTAGGAAATCCAAGGTAGGTTCGATAAAAGCTTATTAACTTTTATTGGAGATAGTGCAACTGAATATCAGTCACATACGTCCTGAAATTTTTAAAAACATTACCTTTTATGTTATTTTAAGTGTTCGTGGAAAATGATGTTATATTCGCATATATATTTATTAAAATAATCTCTTATATGCATAATATGTGGTACTGTTATTTAGATACATATTCTTTTTATTTTCATTGTGTGATAAATACATTATATGCTATAAATCTGTAACAACTGAAGTCAAATACAGAACAAATTACAAATTAAATTCGCCTCACGTAGCGTTACACCCTTTAAAAGCTAAAGTATTTCGTAGTAACGAAAAGATGGCTGATACACTTCATCGGCACCTTTAGCAGATTTCTCAGTCTACATCCTACAGTTAAATAATGAATGAAACCCATTCACTATTTTTGTGAAATCTAGTGGATAGACATATAAACAAACGACGGGCAGTATAGGCTCCCTATAGATATTTATATCTCAAAAATCTAACAGGACGGAGCACTTGCATAGTCACTGAATGCTAATAACGAAATCGAGGCAAGACTGGAAAAAGTGAAAAGCGTCTAAACATTAAGGGATGAAAAATCACAAAAGAGGAGATAAGACCGTTAATGATTGGCGCATTGCAGTGAAGCAGTGGGGAAAAAAGTTGGCCGTTACGTTAAGGTGTGTTTTACCGAACAGAATCCTTGTAAGACAGGCAGTAGAGATTAATGCATTTATCACACAACTTTGTTGAGAAAAGTGTAAGGATTGACGTCGCAGACTGAATTAAGGAGATACAAAAGGTACGTCGAAAAATGTGTCAGGTAATCCAAATCATATCAAGGGATAGGATATACTGAAAGGACGAGATGAGATGAGATATTTGTCTTTTGAAACTAGAAAGCGATGCATAGATATGTAACTACATCACCCTTAAATCAAAGATACAGCCGTATCTACGTGTGGCAAAATGTCTAGGGCCCTCAAAGCTTAAAGCAATGTATACAATAGAGGTTGCTGATAATGAGCCATATTAACCATAATATTCGGTAAAGTTTTGAAAAGCGTATTAGTATTTCCATGCATGTAAGAAAGAGGTTCATTAGATTTTAAATAAGGCTACTTCAAGCATTGCGCACACATGTCTATTTAGACAAGTGTTGTAAGATTATTGGTAAAAGAATATATTTCCCCTGCTGACATAAAACCGATATCGCATTAAGGTTCTTGTAAAAACAAATACCTCATCATTTTCCCCCAATATGTGTTTTTTACATAATAGTACCCGAATGGCAAGTATTTTTTGCATGAAGGTCATGGCCAAGCACAATAAATCACAAGTTCTCGCGTAATCTGAAAGAACTTTATTAGTGGAATATAGAGAGCAAAAGTGAAGTCTCTTTAACTTCGAGCTCAAACGGTGTGGCCAAGGTCAAGTTGTGTACCAACAGAAATACAGAAACATCTATGCATGATCAAGTTGACTGAAATCCATTCACCTGTGTAGAAGTTGCTATGACAAACTATGTGTGACAAAACCTAAGAGATATGCACGGTAAAATATATGACGGACAAACTGGAAAATCACTTTCACAACGAATCAAACAACACCAACATATGAGAGATTTAGATCATCATATTAACTGGAGTGAGGCAAGATCCTTAGTCTCGTGTAACGACACAGTTAAATGAATGTAACTGAGTCTTGTTTGATTAAGTCAAACGATGGAAGTGTTCAAAATTTATGTTTTGATTTGTTTAAATTCGATGCCCTCTTAATTAAAAAAAACGTTCTTGATAAATATAAGCAGCAAAATTAATAGGTGTATGGTTTTAGTTTGTGACCATGTGATCCCGGAATATCCTGGATCATCTTTGTTTATTAGGCTTTTGATAATTAACCATCTGACCTTTTTTTTCACCCTGTAAACTTCTTTTCAACAGTATCTCATTTGTGCCCCAAAGATGGGTGAATAAATACGTGAAAGCTCTTGGTACTGAACTTCTGCCTGTCATTTTCCTGTGGCATTCGCTTTTATACTGAAGTCACTTGAATCCACTGTAATTTTTTAAGCGCGAGCGCGGCGCGCGCGCACACACACACACACACACACACACACATATATATATATATAAATATACACATAATATATATATAAATATATATATATATATGTATATAGGGTATAACACCAGTTTATGTAAATACTTTGAGAAATGAAAGAAAAAGTAATTCTTCGTGCGTCAGTGAGGGGAATTTTACCCGTTCATCACTAACGCTGCTCTCGGGCAAGGGAAGTTGGCAACGGGAGACCGGAGAAGTCTGGGATATTGGGGGTCGAAGGGTGAGGCGAATGAGGCAAGAAGATTTCTCGTTATTTAATTATGTTTGCTTGGTAACCTTTGTTAATATTCATACTATCAAGAAATGAAATTTAAAATATGTAATCTCTATAATTCACCATGTTAATATAATGCAAAATCATTATTGTAATATGTTAATATTGAGGCCATAGTAAGAAAAATTGTACCCTTACCCAAATAAAATTGTGAATAAACCACACTTTACATTACTCTCACTAGTACTTGACTTTCGAAACTATTCCCTACTATGGTTAGCTAGCTAGCTACCCTCACTCTTCTTTCACCCATCTTACCTATCAGCTAAAAAAAAAATTATTTTTCTGGCAAGTAATCTAAGTTTAATGATTAGCTTACAATGGTGCCATATGGCTTGGCATATCAAGTAAGCATTGTAAGTGTTGCTTCGCGGGAATTGGAGACCCCCGTGAAGAACTAAAAGTCCTCCACCGGGCGGGTTCCGCACCCTTCGATCGCCAACTTCCCATCTGAGAATGGGGCATGTAATACTTGTCGCCACGGGTTGTTATTCTCAAAAACTTTTATTTGTAATCATTGAATTCTAGCATGCTCTGTCCTGCTGCTTCGTCATGAAGTAGTTTAATCAGGCGTTATAACAAGGCCTACGCTTATGACGGGTGACTAATGAATACTTTTGATCGAGAGGGGGAGAACTTAATAATACATTTTATATTTTTGATGGGTATTTAATGAATAAACCTACCTTTGATACAGGAGAGATTAAAATAGGCTTGCTTTACTCTCTCTCTCTGTCTCTCTGTCTGTCTGTCTGTCTGTCTGCCTCTCTCTCTCTCTCTCTCTCTCTCTCTCTCTCTCTCTCTCTCTCTCTCTCTCTCTATTCTTTTATTGGTGTCTAAGGAATACCATTGATGGGATGGAGAGAGTTTCAATGATGCATACATTTTTTTCTTTGGTTCAGTATCAAAAGAATGTATTTGCTTGAGAGGTATTTTGTTCATATCGGACTAATCATTCCATGTTCCTCGCCCCTCCCATATCCGTGACTACTCTGACATCACGTACACCATAGATAAAGAGGTGAGAGATTGGACAAACAAGTGACGATCGCTTGCACGTAAGGCGCCATTGTTATGCGATGATACTGAGAAATGGCAGCGGCAACCACTGCAGACACCACCAGCATCAAAGTTACTTATGGTACCCAATGCTGGGCTATCAACTAGGATCACACAAGAACAGAGGATCATATTTCACAAGATATTGGCATTTTTTCTTTCATGAAAATCTTTAACTCTGTTGAAACAACATCAAGTAAACGTGTGTTAGATCACAGTCAACTTGCAGTCAACTACACGCCTGCTTTTTGAGCTAATAAAATCATTTCTGTTATAATAAGCTTTTTATTAAAGCCTGTTTGACATTAAATTCAAGTAGCCAAATAAATTAGAATGTAGGGCTACTGTCTGTCCATATATCCATAGTTAAGACAAAATTTTCCCTAATACTGTATTCAGTTCACTTAAGGTAGGTTCTTGGGTGAGCCTGTGCTTACGAGACGTTTGTTTGGCGGCCTCCGATTCGCTGGTACCGTGAAGTAGGCAGTCGACTCACGTTTTGCACAAGATAGGAAAGTTTTGGTCATGCCATGGGACTCGATATCAATTAACAATTAAATATTTGTTTTTCCTGAAATCAATAAGACTAAACACATAGGAATTACAACGAGTAAAAATGAAGAGAAGCAAGCAATTTGTTATACCTTTTTTACTATTCATGCGATCAAGATAAAATAAAACTTGTGTTTTCATACAATACATTCACCCTAAATACCCTGTTGCTTCCAGATTTTAGATGCGTGTGATATGCGAAGAGAAAATGAAGAATATGTCTTGTTATGTTGAATGATTTTTACTTAACTAGAGTTCAACATTATATAAGTAATATCACAGTTGTGATTCGTATGCATATATCGAACTACAAATGTCCTTTAATATCTAATTCGCTCTACCTTGGAATTGAATATATTTTCATATATGTTTAACCAAAGGGGAATTTTCTAGGCGATAATGGATTTTCCGGCTGACGGGTATGAACCATCCCCACCTTCAAATCCAATACGACAGTGAAGCCTAAACCCACCCCGCCACCTGCAAGAGGATATAAGTTTATGCCGCCTCCCACCTCAAATACTGGTCGCACTCAGGTATTCGTAGTTTTGGAGACTGCATCAAACTCCCTCGTCCTCAGTAGCGCTGTAGTGCTTTTGTCTGCACGTAGCCATTATATAAGTCATGTCACACTACCGTGATTCATATACATATATCGAGCTAAAAACTTCCTTTGATATCTAATTCTCTGTACCTCGGAATTAATATATTTTCATATATGTTTAACCGAAGGGGAATTTTCTAGGCGATAATAAATTTCCCGGCTGACGGGTACGAACCATCGCCACCTTCAAATCCAGGATGATAGTGTAGCCTAAACCCACCCCACCACTGCAAGAGGATATAAGTTTATGCCACCTCCCACCTCAAATACCAGTGGCACCGAGGTATTTGTAGTTTTGGAAACTGCATCAAACCCCCTTGTCCTCGGTAGCGTTGTAGTGCTTTTGTCCGCACATAGCCATTATGTAAGTCATATCACATTACCGTGAGTCATGTACATATATCTTTTGTGGTCTCGGGGTGGGTTTAGGCTTCACTGTCGTCCTGGATTTGAAGGAGGCGATGGTTCGTACCCGTCAGCCGGCAAATCTATTATCACCTAGGAAATTCCCCTTCGGTTAAACATATATGAAAATATATTAATTCCGAGGTACAGCGAATTAGATATTAAAGGACATTTGTAGCTCGATATATGTGTATGAATCATGGTAATGTGATATGACTTATATAATGTCTATGTACGGACAAAAGCACTATGGCGCTACCGAGGACGAGGGGTTTGATACAGTCTCCAAAACTACGAATACCTGAGTACGACCGGTATTTGAGGTTGGAGGCGGCATAAACTTATATCCTCTTGTGGTGGCGGGGTGGGTTTAGGCTTCACTGTTGTCCTGGATTTGAAGGTGGAGATGGTTCGTACCCGTCAGCCGGCAAATCTATTATCGCCTAGACAATTCCCCTTTGGTTAAACATATATGAAAATATAATAATTCCGAGGTACAGCAAATTTTATATTAAAGGACAATCAAATACCAGTAAAAATTAATGCTGATTGTTTTATTATTCATATTATTAAGATTTATATTTATATATAAATCATTTACTTTGAATTGTTAACAATGAAAATATATCTAGTGAATATTCGCTGGTATGTATCAGGCTATTGAACCTAGGCTATTATTAATATTATGCGTTTGGAGGAAGGTTATATGAGGTGACATAGTCGGAGATGATAATTATTTTACCATACTATGGTCAAATTTTATTGTGTAAGTTTGAACCATGATCAAAGAACGATAATAATTCGTTCTGCCTCTAGAGAATAAAACTGAACTGTACATTTATGGTGGAAAGAAAGGCATATAATGTCGACACATTGGTCAACTATGTTCCTCAAATGTATAAAGACAGTAGCAGACAAAAATAAAATTTCCATTTCTACATGTAGTACACATTGTCCTTGGTAAATGCTGAAAAGATTATTACCAATCTTTAAAGACTGCTTAAAAAGTAACCGTTATATAGTTGTTATATCTACAAAACTTTATGGCTTAGCTGTAGAAGAAATATACCAGCAAAATTAAATATTTTAATTTCTGCGTAAATTACATATTGTTACAAGTAAATGGTGCATAAATCATTTGACAGTCTTGACGGACATCCGAGAAACCACGTTTCCCATAAGAACATTCATATGGCGATGGTGCCAGGCAGTGTGCGTCACCACCTCGTTTAGCTACTGTACACTGTCCAATCTCTCCTCTCTCTATCTATGATGTACACCCTCTTACTCACTCTAGGACATTGATAATGAAAAATGGCTGTTTTAGAAAATCAAATCACCGATAACTAAGCATTATAGAAAATGTCCAGCTCAAAATTGTTTTTTCTTTCATTTCTCGAACTTCAGTTAACTGATTCCTTCCTATTATTCATGAAACACTAACGTCATTAAGTGAAAAACGAAAGGATGTCCACTTCAAAGACGTATAAAGGTTAGTGCAAACCAAGATCTTGGTGTACACTTGGATCTAATGTATCAAGAATAATTTTTAAAGACAATCTGTTGATTTTCAAACAAGATCAAATAAAAAATTTAATATAATAGAACACAACGAAATTTAGACGAATTTCTACTATGTTGGATTTTACACCGTTACTTACGGAGGCTACAAGAAGGAGAAATGCAAATCTTCGTCATCCTATTAATTTTGTTTTTTTGGAAGTCCTTTTTAACCTCATCTTCCAGTTAACGTACTCGCCCACTGTATACCTGCCAGGAGTAGAAAATTCTGGCAAGCCACACACACACACACACACACACACACACACACATATATATATATATATATATATATATATATATATATATATATATATATATATATATATATATATATATATATATATATATATATATATATATATATATATATATATATATATATATATATATATATATATATATATATATATATATATGTATGTATGTATATATATATATATATATATATATATATATATATTTATATATATATATATATATATATATATATATATATATATATATATATATATATATATATATATGATAAATTCCGAGGTAGAGTGAATTAGATATTAAAGGACATTTATAGCTCGATGTATGTATATGAATCACGGTAATGTGATATGAATTATATAATGGCTACGTGCTGTCATGAGCACTACAACAATACCGAGGTCGAGGTGGATTAATGCTGGTTCCAAATCAGGGAATACCTGAGCGCGAAAGGTATTTGAGGGTGGGAGACGGTATTAACTTATAGCCACCGCTGGAGTGGGTAAATTGCTTCACTGACATTCCTGGATTTGTATGGTGTCCTGGGTTCGTGCCCGGGCGCCGATAATTCTATTATCGCCTAATAAAATTCCTCTTCGGTTAAGCATATATAAAAATATATTAATTCCGAGGTAGAGTGAATTAGATATTATAGGATATTTGTAGCTCGATGTATGTATATGAATCACGGTAATGTGATATGACTTACATAATGGCGACGTGCTGTCATAAGCACTACAACACTACCGAGGTCGAGGTGGGTTAATGCTGGCTCCAAATCAGTGAATACCTGAGCGCAAAAGGTATTTGAGGGTGAGAGATGGCATTAACTTATAGCCTCTTGCGATGGTGGAGTGGGTAAATAGCTTCACTGACGTTTCTTGGAACTTGCATGGTGTCCTGGGTACGTGCCCGGGCGCCGACAATTCTATTATCGCCTAATAAAATTCCCCTTCAGTTAAGCATATATGAAAATATATTAATTCCGAGGTAGAGTGAATTAGATATTAAAGGACATTTGTAGCTCGATGTATGTATATGAATCACTGTGATGTGATATGACTTATATATATATATATATATATATATATATATATATATATATATATATATATATATATATATATATAGATCTATAGATATATATATAGGTAATGAATGAGAAAATTTACATAAAAGGCATTGTTTATACCAAGTGATCCATATGCAGCTAAGCCATTTAACTAGGTCACCCCGGTTCCCGGTTATTAATTTTTCTTTAGTCGTGTTAAGCATTGGTTGGTGAAAGATTTTATCTATGATATCTGGATCCCAAGCACCCTTTCCGATGTTCATTACCTGTCTTTGTTTAATAAAGGCTGACTCCCCCACCTGGCTTTTGTATTGATATTTGCTGCTATAAATAATACATGGCAAATTTCAGTTTATTTTTATGTTATGGTTGTTATCATGAAAAGTTAAAGTAAGTCTTAAGTCCAGTAACATAACTCTTATACTCAAGTTTGGGCTGTTCTTTTTTTTCCACCGTCGGGTATTTCGCTTGTTACTGGTAACACACCCATGGAGAAAAATTATTTTCATAATTTTTAGTCGTTGGGTGATTCAGCAAAAGTTTGGTATATGGAATTTTCATCTCTACAAAGGAATTCTGCATCAGTCTGTTTCAACGAGAGTTCTGCTTCATATTTGAGCCTAACCGTTGCCTGCCCTTTGCACTGCCTTGCAGCATATATATTATATATATATATATATATATATATATATATATATATATATATATATCTATATATATATATATATATATATATATATAAAGATATATGTCATGAAGGAAAATAAACAACGGAGTTTCTGCGAGATCTTTCGACGTTCAAACGTCCTTTGCTTAGCAGATGAACTGACATACATGAGGAAATAACAATACAAGAAGGTTCGTATAACTGACAGATAGGGATTGTAAAGAGATTAGTACCTAGTTTTTTATAAGTCACAGCATCATCTTAACATAAAAAATGTTATTTTTTTCTTCTATGTTTTTACGAGCATTGCGCATTGTCAGTCCCTAATATTTGGATCAAGAAATTGAATACATAAGAAAAATAGGGAGAGATTTATGCTATCGTTCACATATATTAGATATTTGTTATAATAAAGCCCACAAAAAGTTTTATAGTGTAAGTAACACGGAGAATGAAAATTCTAAGAACATTCTCAGTTTGCCTTATTTTAACGGATTTGAAGCCATTAAATCATTGTTAAAAGCCTTTAAGGTCAACCTTGTTTTTTTCTATGATAACACACTAAAAGGAATGTTAATAAAAAATGGCCCCAGAGAAAGCAACAACATAATATATAACATTCCATGTATGGATTGTCCCTCATTTTATCTCGGACAGTCGAGCAAGGGCTTAGAAGTAAGGTTAAGCCAGCATAAATATTCTGTAAAAACTGGGCAAACTTCTAATGCAATATCATTCATTTAAGTGAAAACAACCACCCAGTATATTGGATTGGTAGTTCAGTAATTGCAAGGTACAAAGATGTCTTATCACAAAATCTTTTAGAATCTGCTTTGATACTACTTACTTCTCATTGTAATTTCAACATTAGTCGTGGCCTGTTTCATTTAGACCCTTGTATTTGTAGCATGTTTAAGAATGACCTCAAAGATATAATTACAGACTTAAATAAAAATTAGTTGCCTTAGAGATATCTTCGTAGTAATATATGTTTTAATATGTATTGTGAATATGTATTGTGAATATATTTTTGTTACCAAAGTTCTGAATAGCTGTCACCTATAATCATTTAATTGTCTTGTCCTTGTGTCTGAGATGTTTGTCTTAATCCTTTAATTGTACCCATTGTTTATGCTTGTTTGGGAAGGTTACTCATCTTCCAGGTGTGTCGGATTCTAGGTACTAATCTCTTTAGAATCCCTATCTGTCAGCTATACGAACCTTCTTTTATTGTTATTTCCTCAGGTATGTCAGTTCTTCTGCTAAGTAAAGGACGTTTGAACGTCGAAAGATCTTGCGGATACTCCGTTGTTTATTTTACTTCGTGGCATATATCTTGATTTATGGATTTATCACGTTCCTAACTTTCATGATTCAGTTATACATATATATATATATGTGTGTGTAGCAGCTTTCTTCGAATCTCTTCACTGTTGTGGAGTGTTACATTACCAATTGGGAGACTTACCTCCGGTAAACGTAACTATTGAAAGTGGTTTAACGTGAATATGGACGCTGTTGTGCCACTGACACTACGGGGATTGCTAATGTTATTCAACAGAATCAACTGAAACTGTGATCTATGATGGATGTAGGGAGACTTATCCCCGGTAAGTGCACATATGGAGCAGTGTTTAACAGATGTGTAACACTCAGGTGTACTAGAGGCTTCGAGTTGCTGATAGTGATCTGCAGAATCGTCTTCAAGATATAGTCCACTGTTTTAGATTTATGTATAAACGTCTTACCTAAAAGATTTGTGTTATTACTGTAAGTTAGGTTTAGGAATTAGTTGTTGTAAATAGAATTAAGCGTTATTTTTCTTATAATTGCCTTCTACTGTCGTATGTTCCTGTTTTTTTTTTCGCTACTGTGAATTTTTTGTTTTTTTCCTCCCTCTGTGACTTTACCTCCTCCTGTTAGTATACATGTTAGTGTAAGAGAACAGTGAATGCTTGTTATATTGTAGGTGAATGCGGTTTCTAACCCCAACCATTCTTTACAGCTATCTTTAATTCGTGAATAAATATTGTTATTTTTATAAAATTTTGTCTTTTTTCTTATTCCTCTTTGAGTGTACAGTGTTTTGCTGAGAATCACGACTCCTGGCGTTTATTAGCCCTTTTGAAGTCAATTTGTTTATTTTTGAAAATCTGCTTATTAGAAGAGTTTTGGTAATGGAAGAGTGAATTCTCTATTTCTTTTTGGGCATTCATACAACCTGGATCTGTTATATATCTTAATTTTGGTTTCACACAAATTTGTGGAAGAGGGGATACCCTTTGGCTGGTCAGAGGCTCTGAAAATAATCCTTTATAGAAGGTGTGAAGAACATAATAGTTCTGTTTATTTATATAGAGGAGGAGGCCACCATAACATTTGGCGACCTTGCGAGGATCCCTCAGCATAAAGCAGACATTGTACATTCAAAGAAGTGTGGGGTTAGGTTTTGTTGTTTCTTGATAGTTTCTCTGTCTTGGTTGTCTTATTTTCAAGATGTATTACTTTGAGGACTTGCTGATCATTTGGAATTAAGTGTCTCAGCTGACATTAAGAATGAGCCATTAATGCATTAAGTGCTGAAGGCGGCTTATTCCGCAAAAGGTGCAATTCCTAAAAAGGGTAGGAATGATGATGATAGCGAAGAAATCAACGAATTGCGATTGCAAATCTTAAGGGAGCAAACACTGTTACGAGAATTAGATTTGGAAAAGGCTTAGCTTACAATGCTTGAGCGTGAGAAGGAGTGTGAGCATGAGTTAGAAATTCTTAGGCTACAGTTGGAGTGTGGGGAATCTGGTGGGGTAGAGATTAAGTTCAACTTGAATGTGCTTTGTAGCTTGTCCCTATTTTCGATGAGTCTAATGTATCAGAGTTCTTTAGTGCTTTTGAGAAAGTTGCCCAAAAATTGGAATGGCCCAATGATATGTGGACCACGCTGGTTCAGTGTAGGTTTAAAGGGAAGTCTCAAAGGGAGTATGCAAACTTGAAGGAGGACCTTAGCTTTGATTATGATTCTGTCAAGACCATCGTCCTCAAAGCTTATGACCTAGTCTCAGAGGCATATTGCCAGAAATTTAGAAAACTTAAGAAAACTAGTGAAATTACATTTGTTGAGTTTGCTCGCAGGAGTGAGCATTATTTTGACGAATGGTTAAAGTCAAAGGAAGTGTATGGAATGGATAGGCTATGAGAGTTGATTTTCATTGAAGAATCTAAGGATTGTGTGTGTAGGGACCTTATGACTCACCTAGAGGAGCATAAGCTTGACTTTTTTCAGGAGGTAGCAATTGCCTGTGACGAGTATGTTCTGATCCATAAACAGGTGAACAAAAGTATTTCTGGTGCAAGAGAAGGTAATGGCCAGTGGTACTCGTCAGGAAGATCACCTCATTATGTAAACAGAAATAATAACTCTTGTAATAACAAGGAAAATAGCAATAAGGATACACATATTAATAGTAAAGGTAATAGTGGCAATGGTAGAGCTGGCAGTAGTAATGTAGGTTTATGATAGGGGTCCCAAAAGACCCCCTGGTGTGAATTGCTTTTGGAATAATAAAAATGGACACGTGTTTTTTACGAAGCAGTGGTATCTGCAGAGATCAAAGTGTCTCCGCAATGACTAAAGTTTACAGAGTATATTTCAAAGGGCATGATTTATCCCAATTCTGACAAGATGAACGGAAAGAAGATATAAATATTGCGTGATACAGGGGCAGCGCAGTCCTTAATTCCGAGTAAGTCATTACCCGATAATTACATACTTAACAGACAGGAATTCATATTGTTAGGTGGTTTCCCCAATACGGTCTCATTATATCCTCTCGAAACCTTTTACTTGGACTCTCCTGAGGTGTTAGGTACGGTTAAGTTGGCAGTGGTCAACAACTTGCCAGTGCCAAAAATAGATGTAAATGTTGATAATGATATTGCAGTTGAAAAGCCAGAATTATATCCTATACTGACTTTATCTAATTTAGACGAAAATAATCAGGTTGATATATGTAATGGTGTTTTATTGGATGCTTTTATTGGAGTGGTTATGCACTCTCAGGAGCGGGAGTTTAACATCGACAAGGTAAATATGGATTTAGACATTTTAGACAGAAAGATGACTGACGAAAGGACTAGTAGGGATTAAGGTATTATGAAAATTCTGGGTAATAGGGACATCGACTGGCATGTCGAATCCTTTAAGGCTACCCAGGAAGCAGAGTTTGGTAATGTAGCAGAGAAGGAGGTTGATAACTTGGATAAACCTACATTTGCCAAACAAGGTGGTTTACTTTACCGTTTCAGCCGGGCAGTGGATGTACCTGCTGAGATGGTAAAGGTCAGAAAACAATTAGTTATTCCTAATAAATATAGGAGTCAGCTGATGCTTTTGGCTCGTGAAAATGATTTATCTGGGCATATGGGTGTTTCTAAGACTTTAAAGAAAGTGGCCGAAAGTTTCTAGTGGCCCCAAATGCGCCAGGATGTTAAAAGACACGTGTTATGTAAGATGTGTCAGTTGGTGGGGAAATCCAACCCCTGTTCACAGAGATTATTAATGATGTTGTCAGTCCTTTACCTCTCACTTGAGGGGGAATGAATATTTACTAACCATTATTGATAGGATGTCACAGTATCCCAAGGCTATTCCATTGAGAAGGATTAAGAGTGAAAATATTGTGGTAGCTCTGGTGAGCTTCTTCACAAAGTTTGATATTCCGAAGGTTGTACAGTCGGACTGTGGAATGAACTTCACTAACAGCTATTTTAAGAAAAAGATGGAAGAGCTCGGGCTAAAACACATTACATCCTCCCCATATCATCCTGAAAGCCAGGGCGAGGTTAAAAGTTTTCACCAAATTTTAAAGTCAATATTAAAAGAGTTCTGTCGGAGTCTGGGAATGACTGGAATAGGTTACTTATGCCTCTTTTCCATCTGTTCGATGCCAGGAGAGACTCTGGGGTTCTCCCCCTTTCAACTAATCTTTGGACATTGTGTTTGGGGCCCCTTGGATGTCGTAAGGGAGCACGGGGGAGAGGAAGCACCTGATATTAATATTTTAGAATATATGACCAATTTTCAGGAAAAGATGCAACGAGCATGGAATTTTGCTCGGGAAAATTTATTGAAAAGCCAGGAAATTATGAAGGCTAATTATGACGGCACTAAGAAAAGGACATTTAATCCTGGTGATGAGGTTTTGGTTTTGTTACCTTTTCCAGGGAACCCGTTGTAGGCAGCATTTTCAGGTCCTTGGAAAGTACTTAAAAAGATAAATGATGTAAATTACATAACTGAAATTCCTAATATAAAAATTGATACTCAACTCTGTCATGTTAATATGAGTAAACTATTTATTTCGAGGTTTTCAGAGAGTAGACTGGATCCGGTAACAGTAGTTAGTGCCCCTGATAGCTGTGTTTGTCTGTAGAACTCACTAGTTTGAAAAATAATTCTGACATATTGAATAGTTTAGACCTTAAATTTCAGCATTTAGATGCAAGGAAGGCATCTTCTTTAATCAGTCTGATTAACGAGTTCAAAGATTTATTCAAGGATTCTCCCGGTCGGACGAATGTTCTTCAGCATGACGTGGATGTCGGGGAATGCCCAACCCATTAAGCAAACCCCCTACTGGTTGAATCCACAAAAGAGAGAAACTGTGAATCAGGAGGTACAGTATATGCTTGACCATGACCCCATAGAACATAGTTATAGTACTTGGGTCTCCCCTGTCGTCTTGGTTAAGAAGGAGGGAGGACAACATCACCTTTGTTTTGATTACCGTAAAGTTAATGAGGTATCTAAAACTGATTGTTTTCCCTTGCCTCGGGTGGAGGATTATATTGACCGTGTAGGATCTGTAAAATTTATTAATAAGTTTGACCTCCTGAAAGGTTATTGGCAGGTCGGTCTTAATCCCAGGGCAAGAGGGCAAGAGCTATTTTCACTTTTGTGAGGGGTAAAGGTCTCTTTGAGTGCAAGGTCATGCCCTTTGGTATGAAGAATGCAGTCTGAGTAAATTATGTTAAGCAATTATGAAAAGGATAAGAAAAAACCAGAACACGGCCAATAAAACAAGAATAACGAGAATAATCAAATAAAGCAGATTTATATAGATATTGTTGATCTAAATACTCTTTACATTACATATCCGAGAGAGTATACTGCTGAAAATAGACCTAGGCTAATCATGTGGGAAAATCAGAAGTCAAATTTAGGCCCACCAAATGTGTCATGCAAAATATTTTATTGATCAAAGGACAAAATTGGTTAAATTAAACATCGTTATTAAAGAATGTTAACGCCTTAATGTATCATATATCGGCTGTAGGAGACGAAATGACAACACCCCAGTGCAGTACGATACGTTGGGTCAAGACTCGAGCGGTAGCAAAGCTAACTTCAAAATGCTTATGCTCTCACGAATAAAATTAGAATTCGTGGGCCCATCGGTATATATTTTCCTTACCTTGCAAAATAACCATCTTTAATGCGTTGAATAAGTCTACTCAATTCTAATGTAATTTATTTCAAGTAGAGCCCCTTTAAAAGGAAATATTATTCATTGTTAAGTAAATAATCTGGCACCTGCATATGGCAATATTTCCATAACGAACAATGAATTAAGAAACTGCGCCAATTTTTCGTTGGCCGACAGTATATTGATGATTTAATTATTAATATTAATGTTTGGGAAACTCATTTACAGAGGATCAGGGCTTAATTTAATGTAGTGTTGGAAGCAGGCTTGGTCGTTGATCAGAGTGACTTTGCTCAGGCAAAAGTTATTTACCTTGGCCATGAAATTGGTCTAGGCAGAGTAGCTCCTAAGCAGGCTAATGTTTAGGCAATATCAGAATATCCATCTCCTACTAATAGGAAGGCGTTAGAAGGTTATTGGGGATGGTGAGTTACTAAGTTTATAAAGAACTTTGCTGACATTGCTCATCCTTTAACTAATTTATTGAAGAAGAATGTCAGGTTTTTGTGGAATGAGGAATATCAAAGAACTTTCGAAAAACTGAAAGCCGCACTAGTGACCTATCTTTACTCAGGTCACCTGACTTTTCTCTCCCCTTTTCTTTAGCGACAGACGCCAGCGACACAGGAATCGGTGCGGTGCTGCTTCAGGCCGAAGAGAATGGAACTTCAAACCCAGTGGCTTATTTTTCTCGTAAGCTCTCGCCGGCAGAGAGGAGGTACTCGACCACTGAGAAGGAAGCCTTCGCCTTAGTAAACTCTATTAAATATTTTGAGATTTATTTGTCCTCGTCCTTTAAACTTTTCATTGTGTATACGGATCAAAATCCCTTGGTATTTATTAAAAAGTGCAAAAACACAAACCAACGTATTCTTCGTTGGAGCCTCATGCTCCAGGCATATGATCAAGACATTAGGCATGTCTCGGGTAAAAATAATGCAGTGCCCGACGTATTATCAGTGGTTTAAATTTAGACCTTTCTTTCCCAGGAGAATTTTGTCTCGGCTTCGATTAATACTTTCACCGATGATGGATTGTAGTATCAATAATGGAATTTTTCCTTCCTTTCTTTCAGACATATTTGTAATATTTTTGCTACATTTGTTCTTCATTAGTTCTGTAGAGTAACGAGAAAAGTCAATTTAAAGTTCCAAGTTGCCTTTCAAAAAAAAAATTGTATATTTTATTTTCCTTGTGGTGGGGAATTATCATGAAAAGTTAACATAAGTCTTTAAGCCCAGTAACGTAACTCGTATACTCAAGTTTTGTTTATTTTTTCCGCTCAACGAAGGTTTGGGTTTTCTTTTTTTTTTCTTTTTTTTCGCCGGGCGTTCCGCTTGTTCCTGGTAACGCACCCATGGGAGATAAAGTACTCTTTTAGTTTCATATTTTTTGAGTCGATCGGTGTTTCAGCGAAGGTTTGTTAAATGGAATATTCATCTGTACAAAGGAGTTCCGCCTCAGTATGTTTGAGCAGGAGGTCTGCTGCATATTCGAGCCTCGCCGTTGCCTGCTATTTGGACTGCCTTGCGACAGGTGTATATATATATATATATATATATATATATATATATATATATATATATATATATATATATATATATATATATACGCTAATTTCACTGATTCCCGGTTTTGTGTAAGTTTTATACCCAGTTTGGAGAGTAAACACATACCAATTAGCAACACAGATAAACAATAGAAGAGCGTGAACAATGCCGTAGGTACTGTTCACAACAAAACTGTTGATATTTGAGTCAGGAATCTAGGTACTTTTTCAACAACGATTATGTAAAAAAGATTATGCAATTCATGAACTTATACTGCTGTTTAACTATTTATTTAAATAATTATCTAGTTCACGCTTCTTCTTCTTTCTACCAAAAAATCGTAGTTTCTTTGGATCTGCCAGGCAGTTGGTGTAATTGTTGATGATTGTAGTGAAGAAGGTGCCCCAGCGTCTATGGGTACAAGTGGTGTGCGGATTTAGCCCATGTAATGAAAAATTTATTGACACAAGTGACTCCGCAAACATCAAGATGGCGACAATCTTCTAAAGCATCAAGGAGGTATGTTTGCACTGTGCATGGCTATACATTCATTAACCTCTGTTTAATCTTAAAACATTACCTTATTTTCTAACTTTGGAGAAAATACTTACTTCAAAAGGATAGTAGAGGTCTCAAGCTGTTGCTCTCACCACCGATGACTCGTGACTGGTGCCTAACTCCGGTGTCAAGACGTGTTAAAGTACTTTTTCGGAGGGTGGATCCACACGCCGTCAAAACTGGATCAGCTATTCCAGTCGGTTGTTTCCCCTATGTATGGCCTAGTAAAGATTCATAAAGAAGGCAAACCAATCAGACCCATTATCAGTTCGATAGGCTCAGCTTCTTATCATTTGTCAAAATGGTTAGGATCTCTGTTAAATCCGCTTAAAGGAAATATCAGAGGCACATATTAAAAATATGGAAGACCTCATAACAAAGTTGAAAGTGAAAGATACAAATTAAAGGTTAATTAGTTTTAATGTCAATTCATTGTACACGAAAGTGCCCATTGATGATCTGCCACAGTTTCTACAAGAAAAAAATTAATTATATAAATATTCCCGTTTCCCACCGTGTTTTTGTTAATTTGATAAACTTGTGCATAGTTGATAATACGTTTACGTTTAATGGTTGTTTTTAT
>NC_087213.1:48447959-48460459 GCF_015104395.2 Macrobrachium nipponense | reverse complement strand
AAAATCTTCCTATAACAATGAAAAATCAAAATCATTATTTTTCATGATCGTTATTCAGTAAGACCATATTTATTTAATGCCAAGCTGTGAATTTCAAATCAAACTGGCAGTTCTAAACAATGTGCCTATGTTCTATTTTGTTGTTAGATTAATATACAAAATCCACCAGTCATTTTACCAAATATATATATGCAAAAATCACACCAACCTCTTGACTTATCTCGATTTTCTCAACACTTTTCTGAATACGCCTATCCATAATATCAACAATATTATTTCCATTCAAAGCCAAACACTACAAGAAAGTTTCATCTTATACTTTGAAGCTCTTAGAAATAACTATATCAAGAGTCAATATCATAATTAGAAATGAGAGACTAAGTTAATTGGCGTAAGATCTTCCTGGATCACTGACGACGGCAATAAGAAAATGAAAGTCCGATAACAAAAATATAAATTTGCCATCATCATGAAGCATCAATGCAATAAACATATATCAACACTTGGCGAAAAATAATTTACAAAATAATGTACGAACATTTACCAAGATAAAACTATTGCTGATAATTTAGAGCACTAAAAGAGATACAAAAGTGTTTCTTGGTTTGCTAATTCAGCGGAATTGTATCGAACAGTCCCACTAGAAAACTCAAGTCCAGTTCCCGTGCAATGACGGATAACAAAGGCATATCTTGTTGATTTTCTGTTTTAGAAACACTGGCATTGCATCAAAAAACCTGAGGTTACTCAAGGTAGAAAGCCTCTTCGAAATTTTTTACTCATAAGGAGTGACTGCAGCTGCGATATGACTGTAATCAATACGCTGTGGGATCTAAGGGCGAGAAGGTTATAAAAATTTCATCAGTCTCTAGGTTGCCTAATTTTTAGGTCATCCTGCTGAATTTATGACTCGGGTATACATTACGGAGTGTAGCATCAATAACCTTATTCAACAATAATATGAGCTGCTAGGGCTACCAAATCTCCTAGAGCGATCTCCGTTAATAGTGACTTGAAACCCTGGTGCCATAAACAATGAAGTAATAGAAGAGTTAATGTGTGTTTACCATGCTTGTGCAAAAATGATTCAACCAAATGGACTTGCTTTTTTTCCTTTACATACCCATTAAATACTCATTTCAACAACAATAACAGTAACATTTATAAGCTTCTGATGTGATAAATATTACATTACGATACCTTTCTCTCCTCTTGTTCCTCCCAAATAATCACGAGTATCATAGGGAAGGATAAAAATGTCGGTACGATTCAGGATACCTCAGGGACCTTGCATGATATTACAACTTGAGAGGAGTCCTGTTACCTTTGTCGAGTGAAGCTTGACATGAGGCCTTAGTGTTTATCTTCGTCCTGCGTTATCTACCGCCCTTGACAAGCTTTTTTCCATCCTCAGTTACAGTGATCTCTCAAACACTTTTTTAAAACGAATTTTTCAATGTTTGAAAAATATTCATCGTATTGTTTTACAAATGGTAAAAACTTTTTGGTAATATTGCAACAGAAAGTAATTAATTACATTTTTTGCTAGCATTCTTTCAGAATTTCATCTTCGAAATATTTTTTTATTAACTTATAATAACTTACTTATATAAATTCTTTATACCATTCAGTAAAATCTTACTTAACTGTATCCTAAATTAAAACAATATTCTAACAGCATAACAACGAGTACAATCCGAAAACATTATACACTTGTTCTTGCAAAATGATTTTCATATATTATTCATGCCCAGTAACTAAGATCATTCCGAGATGAGGCACAAGATTCGATAAAAAGCTCTTAAGAAATTGACTCATAGTATCCTGCCATCGCTACCTTTCCATCAAGTGGCTTCTCAAGAGATGAAAGTGAAACGCAAATTTAATCATTCAAGGGAGGGAGGACAGCAGATGAAGGGATGTCACTGACTTAGATACGGGAAAAGATATTTCAACTGATAACCTTATAAACAAATAGTGGTGGTACATATTCTGAAGAATGTGCATGTATCATAAGATTAAGCTAACATACAAGAAGTACTAGCGAAGCTCATTAACAGAATCCATTGTTAAAGACGTGAAAGGGTTTTAGATATTTTTAGTATTCTGTCGACGTTCACCTGCGGTTACTTTGTTAGTATCGAAAAAGCGCGGAGTCTTGGCAGTGGAGTGTGCATATAACACCAAGGAGATACGTTGCATAACCAATTATGCTGTTATTTTGAAATTTTCACGATTATCATTTATCAAATTATATCTAAAATACCAAAAAGAAAAATATTTCCTTTCATCTGTTATTTTTTATATTTTTACGAGACAAAAAATGACGATAAATAGTCACTCAGCATTTCAGATGTACCCTACACTGATCAGCAGTTGATCCATTCAGGTATTCAGAACCTAAAAGAATCAAACTATTAACTTTGCCACATAGGAGTGTCGTTACAGTTATGCATAGCATCAAGCCAGAAAAGCGACCATCATAGTCAGTCAAGGAGACTACGGGGATTTGCGGATATGGATGCAGATATCATTTCTTTTAAATTTGCGGGTGTAGATATAGATTTCAATCTTTTAAATTTGCGAATTCAGATACGGATATTTGATGACCATACCTTAGTGAATGCGGATGCAGATACTTTGTAAATCTAAATAATTTAGATATATTGTTAAAGATCATTTCCAGTCACATAATTCAAAATTATGTTACCGCATAATATTTAATGCACTAATGGAAAGTAGAAACAAAAGTGATACTCATGTATGTGTGTGTAATAAACAAAAACAGCAATACACGAAATTTTTAGTCTTAACACAGTTATTTGATACTCATTGCATGATAAGGGTAAAATAACTCAAAGTAATTCTTTGCATTAGAAAGAGAGAGAGAGAGAGAGAGAGAGAGAGAGAGAGAGTTTTCCTAAAACATGCAATACCCTGCCTTTATGATTACAACTGCTGTAAATGACATGAAATTACTTTTAAAAAATACACTTTAAAACAAATATGTTATAACATAGCTACTTATAAAGTATATACTGTATATAATGTGTAATTGTGTATCATGTATTCTGTTTAATGAAATGAAAAAGCCAATTTAGCCAAAAACAAAAACAAAAAATCTACTTTTAGCTACAATGTATGAACATGAACTATTTGACGCTGAGCAGGGGGTGATATCCTCATATCCGCATTCTCAAACTGCAGATGTGGATGTGGGTGTTGCTTGCAATGCTAATGCGGATGGGATTTTAAGAGTGTCAATGCGGATGCGGATTTATAACAAATGGGGATAATGCTCAGATGCTGATGTGGATATCTAATATGTCCCTAGTACTATTCAGTAACCCTTCGTTAGACTGACTATTTGATGATAATATCAAGAGCAATAAGTTGTGTCGGGTGTTACCAAGTAAATGGTAAGGAAACAAGATACGATCTGACCTCCAGCTTACTTGGGACAGGTGCAAGATTTTCCACTCATGCATAAGTTGTAAACATTATATTCCGAACTTTTAACATGAATTAAAATGCTAAACTCTGGGGTCAAATAGAGCCTTCTTTCACCTACGAAAATTAAAATAAATACACTATATTATATCAGAAATAATTTCTCTGTACTGTTTAACATACACATCTAATAAATAAATCATAAATATCCTATCCTAAAATTTCTGTATCTTTAACTCAACATGAAACACCTTTTTCAGACATTTTTAGGTTCAGCTATAGACCTTTCCTACCCCCCTAACAAGAACAACAACAAAGACAAGAACAAGAACAAAGTAGTTTTTGGGTTTACTCTCCGAATAAACGAAATTACCTACTAATCATTTCAGACCTGATGTGGCATCGCTTTTTGGGAATATCTTCAAGGCTATTAGTCGAAACAGATATGACATTCTAACTCTGTGTTTACAATACCCCACCGTAATTTATAATGTTATAGGAGTTAGTCATATTTATATATGTTAGGAGTTTACTCTTACGATTTTAGGCTGAAGTCAGTGAAAACCCAAACACCTGAGCAAAGTTTCAGATAAGACGACTTACCCCCCTCCATTTCATCAGTTCCCTCCTTTCCCAACCAGCAAGCTACCCAGTCTACCTCACACACCCACCCTTCTATCAACTCACCCCCTCCCACTCTCTCCTCTTCCCCCTCCAATTCCCTCCCCACCCCCCAGGCCTCTCTCTCTCTCTCTCTCTCTCTCTCTCTCTCTCTCTCTCTCTCTCTCTCTCTCTCTAAATTTCACACATAGTTATTCTACAGTTATTTTTGTTAATAGTTTAAGAATATAAATTTTGAGTGTAGTAATGAATCGATGGTTAATAGACATGACTGCTATGGCTCGGTTGGCAGTTTTGAATGCAGTATTTGAACAATATACTGTAAATGTTTATTGGCATGCGATCCCAGAAAGTGATTTGTCTCTGGGTACTGAGGATGTGCTACAATCCAGCTGCCCATGGCCAAATTGCTTAGATGCGCAAATGGGTGCATACGTGATTTGCACTCCGACTTTTTAATATGTGCAAACACGGAGATTTGGGAAGGTTTCGTTCGGCGAGCCATGAAGTCTGAGAAGGATTATTTGGTACTCTAACAATATCCATGACAGTGTGGAACCCGTCACTGTCGCTTTTGACTGTGGTAATGAGGATGAGCTATTCCTTGACAGCGATGACGTCTAAAATGAAATTATGAATTCTTGTGTGTATCATTACCTATTAATTCTGTGAATAATATTAATTATTTTACAATTTCACCGACACCATCTAATTGTAAAATAATTAATATTATAGAGGGGGAAAGTGGAGGGGGTAGGAGGGGTAGAGGTAATAGAAAGATGTGAGTGCGAAGTGGATGGGGGAGCTTGTTGGTGGAGGAAGGAGGGACTGATGAAGGGGAGGGGGATAAGTCGACTTATCTGAACCTTTGCTTAACTACAACTTAAAATCATAAGAGTAAACGCCAAGGTATACAAATTTGACTAACTCCTACAACATTATAAATTATAGCGAGGTGTTGTCAACATTGTGTTAGAATATCATAACTGTCCGACTAATAGCCTTAAAGATATTCCATAAAAACGATGTCACATCTGGTTCTGAAATGGCTAGTAAAAGAAACTGAATCCAGATATGAACTTACTATGAGATTCAGGGTCTCTGTAACACGGTTTTTTGGACTTTGCTCCTTGTCAAAGCATCGGATGTAGCTGAAAGTTGACATATGTATATTTTACAACCACACACAAATTTTGTCAGCATTATCAATAACCTAAACCCGATAGCTTTAATTCTTATAGAGTAAAAATGATCTAGCCGACGCCATGGCCAATGATTACGAGCCAAGAGTCGAAAAACATTCATTACGTAAGCAAGGTAAACAAACACCTTTTGACTAAATGTTGCCCCGCCCATCCACCAGACAGAAATGCCATCGGCTCTGAAACCCAAAGACTTTATGAATGGCGGAACGATACATAGATGTGGGTGGGGTATCAGCGCTAGCGTAGTAATACTACTGTAGCAGTAGTGCCGCAACAGTATAGCAGTAATATACATGAATTAAACGTTTAGACCAACTGCTGGGATCCTTGAGGATCATTTAGCACTTCTTACAACTACTCGAGAAATTAGTTTTTATAGCCAGAAGTTAGATTTTCTAATCCAACAATGCCCATGGTAGCCTTCAGCGTTATCCTGAATTATAACGAGCCGAAAGTGGGTGGAGCCTCATGAAGTCACCATTCTGACGATAATTATTGGTGAAGGTTTAAAGCCAATATACGGTACCGGCTATTTTTTTCAGTAAATAGGTAGATAGGCAATAAATAAAAATTGCTTGACATTGGATATAGCAGTTATCAAATCAAGTTTGTCTACTATGTTTTTGGTAATTACCAACTATTCCCTACATCTTGTCAATCTGATTGTGACCTATAAAGTAGACTGTAATTTCTTTGGAAACTTATTTTGGGAGTTAGACTAATAATCGAAGTGTTTTTGTATTTATTAACATATTTTGTTGGTTTGTTCATTATGACAATTATCAGTGGGGAGGTTCCAGAGTTTATAAAGGTGTACTGCTTTGCTTGTATTTAAATTTGTATGCCATTGTTGCCAGAGGTTTAGCCCTCGTTACGTATAGCCAATCATCCATCGAGAAAGAGGGAAGAAATGATGTCATAAGTTACGTAACGAGTGAGTTCGAAACCCTTTCTCGGAGTAAGTTGGCACGTCTTCAAAAAAGGTTACTTTTACATTATAAGTACCAAATTTATTCAACCTACGTAGTGCAGAATACACTCAAAATTTATGTGTTGATATAATATGTATTCTGAATAAGTGTTATATTTATGAAATGCATAGATAAAAAGTTATTGCGAAAAAACCGTGTTACAGAGGCCCTGAATCTCATAGCAGTATTCCATAGCGCTTATTTTGAGCCAGCTAAGAAAAATTTTGACGAGTGAATTGTCATTAAAGCGATTCATTTCATTGCCTAGCAATTTTTAAGTATACAATCATTGTAACAGTGTGTTTGAATATTCTTTAATTTGGCCAACCCAATTTTTTTATTGCTTAATATGCTTTAGAAATTGCACAAATAAGCATAAAATAACCAAAATGCTTATATCAACATTGATAAAAAATTTATATATAATTGATAAAATCATCATTTAAAGAAAGTTTCATTTCCATGTACACCTTCAACAATAGTTGATCCACCCTTCAACAGATTCTTAAAAGAGATTTTAAAAAATAATTGCGTCTTATAATGTTGCTGTGCTCCTGTCCTTTTCTTTTTATTAAGAATAGAGCACAAAACCTACAACATTACTTTAGGGTTCACTTAAGCACATTTTTACCTCTTTACAATAATTTTGATATTATTGTAAAGAGGCTAAAAATGTGCACCGAATAATTATGAAAATTACAGTTTCATTGCTAAGGCTAAAATAGAAAATATAAACTATTCATATAGATACAAACGTAAGGCTAAAGCAAATATTCTTTCTGTGAAAAAATGTAAGCATGATCATCATAAAGAAGAATGAACGCTCTAATGACTCAAATACGTTAAATTAAGGTTGAACAGAAACTGTTTCGACATAGTTTTCCTGATTACATTCATTTGCTCTGGGAGATCGTAAGCAAACTGTTTTATGCTATATATGCATGCGTTAAGACCTAACAGTGACTTTCTACTTTTAGTTTCTAACAAGCCGCTTACGTTGTAAAATAGAATTTTTTTTTCTTCAACGAAAGTCAGCAGTTTCCAGTGAGCATAATTTTCACACCATAAAAAAATTATATATGAATATATATGTATGCATGTATGTGCATATATAAATATATATGTATAAAATATATATATATATATATATATAATATATATATATATATGTATATATATGATAATATATATATAATATATATTATATATATATATAATATATATATATGTATATTATATATATATATATATATATTATATATATATATATATATCTCAAAAAACAAAAAAATCACCATAAACGTGACTGGAATATCTGAAGTAATAATAGTCCACACTTATGTATGTGTATTAAAAATACATGAAAAGACGGGAGCTTTCGTCTACTTGACCAGTAGACCTCATCAGCCGTACGGCTGATGAGGTCCTTACTGGTGGCAAGTAGACGAAAGCTCCCCGTCCTTTCATGTATTTTTTAAATACTATATATATATATATATTTTATTATATATATTTATATTTATATATTATATTATATAATATATATAATTGTATATATATATATGTGTATATATAATATATATATATAATATATATTAATATAATATAATATAATATAAAATATATTATAATATATTATATGTATTTATAATAATGCATATAATTAATATCTATTAAATCAATCTATTCTTATCTATCTATTCTATATAATATATTAAATTAATATATTATATTATATATATACATATATAAATATATACTACTATATATATTATATAGTATATATATAATATATAATACATATATAAATATATATATATATAAATATATAATATATTATATTATATATACATATATTGTATATATATTATAATATATATATATAAATATTAATAATATATATATATAATTATATATAATATTAATATAATATATGTATATATATATTAACTTATTATTATTATATTATATATATATATATATATATATATATATATATATATATATATATATATTTATATATATGTGCATATATATATATATATATATATAATATATATATTATATATATATATATATATACAATGTGCGCAAATTTCGTTGATTTAGTTATTGATGAACTTTTTATAAATTTCACAACAATTTCTATTTCTAATTTCTTCCAAATTTAGTTGATGGATAGACAAACGGAGAATAACTCTTTGCTCCATTTTTTCTAAGAACACAACACCACGGATGTTCCGTCATTTGTCGTGACTTCTTCAAAATGCGATACATGACTTGACTTGAATTATCGGGGATAGAAGAATTTCAGTCATATTTCGGGGTGGTGGGGAGGGGTGACGGCAAGAGAGGGTTGAGGGCCAAGTTACAGATATAATCTTTGATGGGTGCTGATGCAAGAGGGGAAGGGCCACAGTATGTTTGGATGGTAATGATGATGATGATGATGATGATGATGACGATGATTATGATTTCTTAATTAGGTTAATATATAAACGTACATATTTTTGGTGATGCTAGTAGGAGATGAATGGTAAGTGCACCAGGGATTATTATTGCCTCTTGAATTGGTTGGTTACATACCTCTATTGTTGTTATGTTGTTGGGGTAGGAACGATTGAGAAAATGGGGAGTGAGAAGATTGTGTGTAGGGGCCAGTAAAATATGGGTGACGGAAGTGAGAAGGAAATAGTGAGTGCTGGCCCGCTTGTTACATCACTGATGAAAAGGTAAGGGCACCTTTTGATCGGATAGTGTCGTACAACGACTTTTGCTGTTGATTAAGTTCGGGACTTACTACATGAATTTTGCGTTCTGTTGTTTTATTGCATGATGCGACTGGAGCTGTAGTGTGCATATACAATCAATTACATCACAATGAAATAAAAAGATATACAATAAAATCATTTTAATAGAATTAAAGTTGTGCAGAAGTAACGCTTTACAGTTTTTATATATTTACCCCATTTTGCTATTCAGTAACAAATTTCGATAAACAACCAGGAAGGGCATGCCTTTCTCTCTTTTTCCTGAGTGCTTCCGATCTACATTCTCCTTTTTTTTTTTTTTTCTGCCACCTGCCTGCTCTTTACAGAAAACGATCCGTCGGCCTCTAAAATCCGAAAATTAATCAGAAACTGCTGGAGGGCAAGACAAATCTAATACAAGAGGTCAACGAGAGAAAACCACTCAGTCTGGGTCAGACCTCCCGCCAAAACGCAAGTCAGAGTGCCACGCATCTGCAGGGGACCCCTCTTGTTCCCTGCCCCGTGTTCACATGGTGTTTAATCAGACTATATCTTCCGACATTGAAATGGATCCCCTTCCTTCTCAGTGCCTAATACAAAGTGGAACCAGAAATCAAAACATTAAAGTACGGGTTTAGTTGGCAGTCACTTTTGCCTCTTTCTGTATTTATTTCTTTTTTTTCCATGTCTGTGCTTGTGCGATCATTCACGGTGATCCTTTGTCCTCTCCCCACCGCTGAGCTCCCTTATTCTATAAAGCTAATCTAATCTAAGCACTACGGTTCCCTTGTCTATGATCTAATAGTGTTCATTTCTTGACTGAACTGCCGGTATTAGCAGTGCTATGAAACTTTACTAACGGGGATAGCGTAATTTGGTGTCTGTTTCAAACCGTCTTTGTTTTAAAGATGTTATTAAAAAAAAAAAAAAAAAAAAAAACCTGTTTGATCATGTATATGTTAAGATGAGTGCATTCCTTTCCCTGTTCGGCCGACCAACATCTACCAACCGAACTATCGGCCTATCTTACATTCAACAGTTCTCCTTAGAGGTACAAACACAGGCCGGTGCCATTAAATACTCTGACGCTTACAATCTACGGTTCTACTCTAGAGATTCGGACAAGCACAACCACACGAATTCCTTTCAATTATGACGAAAAACTCGCTTTTCGCTAAGTATTTCAATTTTATTTTTTTCTCTTTCAGTCATTTCTAAAGATCGATATTTTTTATTCATTCAAAGTAGATTAGATATGGCATTGAATCTCGGGAGATTTTTCCTTATATCCGATTATTCTCTCACGATATATACATATATATTTATATATATATATATATATATATATATATATATATATATATATATATATATATATATATATATATATATATAGTCTATATATTTATTTTTTTTATATATATATAAGGCCAGAACCAAGCAAAGTGAGGCTCTTTTAGAAAGGGATTTCATACGTTCTCTTGTTGCCCCTCTCAACTGAACCCTTCGTTCTCTCTAAACTATCTCGTCTGTCCTGATTGGCTGTTCTCAGAATTAATCCCACAGGGGCGGAGTCACCTCGATGCTAGAGATGTCAAAACCATTGAGCAATGATTCATTGATCTCAGAACTTCTCCACCTGCCGACATGTTCGCATTTCTTCCCCTTCTGCTCCCCTTCTCATCCGGACTTCCCACGTGTTGCTTTAAATCCCATAATGAAGGTCGATCACCAATTTGGAAGAGAACAAGACCATAGATGCCCAGACACAAATATCGTGTCTGGTTGTGAGAGGAAATTTGGGAACCCTTGGAAAACGACACCCATATAAATAACAACCTGCTCTCTGCAAATTTTATCACTGTGGCTGGATCATTTCTCGGCCACGTGTTCCGGTTGACCTGCGATCAACCACCTTCCGTTAGTTTATGGACCTACTTTAGTCCTGGTCTTAATCCCTGTGGGATTAAGATGTGAATTGTTGCTCACATAATTTAAATGTAAATATAGTTCATTTAAACTAAAGTTTTAGTTTTATGTAAATTCTTCCCTCCAGTAATATCGGCCTTTAGTCGTATATTGTTTGTTATAACCTCATTCTTTCATACAAGGCTTTTAGGAGTGCCAAAAAGTCACGTCCCCAGATTTAAGAATGAGAGAACGATAGATTTATGACTATATATATATATATATATATATATATATATATATATATATATATAGATATATAGTATATATATATATATATATATATATATATATATATATACAATATATATATGCATGTGTGTGCGTTTGTTTGTGTATGTATGTGTAGAATCTACTTGTCAGTTTTACCAGAGGGCATTGTGGCTATTACACACACACACACTTTATATACATATATATACTTTACATATATATATATATATATATATATATATATATATATATATATATAAGTTAATATATATATATATAATTATTTAATATATATATATATAAATATATATATTATATTAGTGAATATGATAGAAATAATCAACATACAATAACGTGTGGAACAGATATAGATTACTAACGCACATCACGATCTAACCCAGGTATTTCAATTAAAAGATGGGACCGCTGGCAATCAGGCCACACAAGTCATAAAAGAATCTGGAACTGAAGTACCACCAAGGATTTACCTGGCCAGGCTAATTGCATTGCATACCAAACACTTTTCACCAGCTTGTCGACACAACAGTGACCCAGTTGACTGCATATCGTTCGAATTATCCTTTTTTGAGTGAGGATTCGATCCTGGTATGCTGATTATTTCTATCATATTCACTCAGAAAGGATAATATGAATGAAATTCTGGCAATTGGGTCACTGATGAGTTGGGAAGCTGGGTAAAACTCGTTGGCACGCAAGGCAGTTAGCCTGCCCAGGTAAATCCTTAGATACATTGGTACATAGGTTTCAGCTTCTTGTGGGCTGGTTGGTAGCAGTCTGCTCTTATAATTGAAAAACCTGGGTTCGATCCTGCTGTGATATATATATATATATATATATATATATATATATATATATATATATATATATATATATATATATATATATATATATATATATATTTACGCACATATATACGCATCTATAACTACTGTCTGTGGTACGTTTTAGCAAAAATCGCATGCCTATTTGTATTGACAAGTTCAATGTAGATAAATGCAAATTGCCAGTATTCATACTGTACATACTATTTCTTCCCACCTTCCATTTCATTTTCGTATACAAAAACTCCAAAACTTTTCAATTTAAATGCTGACCAGAGATTCCCCCTGTACTTTCCCTTTTCAATTCCTGGCACTTCAAAAGGCCAGGATTTTTCGTCAGGGGGAGAAAACTTACAGCGTGGCTGTGGGAGCTGGGGTGGGAGTTAAGATTGAAGAATAACGTGTGGGAGGGGCTCTTATAGGAGAGAGAAGGATTGGGAAGGGGTAGATGTGAGGGAGGGGAGTGTGGAAGAGGGAAGA